>NC_052101.1:7380000-7592500 GCF_015852505.1 Tachyglossus aculeatus | reverse complement strand
AAGAGCACGGGTTTAGGAACCAGAGGTCATGGGTTCTAATCCCAGCTCCACCACTTGTCAGCTCTGTGACTTTGAGCAAGTCACTTAACTTCTCTGGGCCTCAGTTAACTCACCTGTAAAATGGGGATTAAAACTGTGAGCCCCATGTGGGACAACCTGATCACCTTGTATCCCCCCCCCCCCACGCTTAGAACAGTGCTTTGCACATAATAAGCGCTTAACAAATGTCATCATTATTATTATTCTTATTATTAAGCGCTGGAGTAAATACAATCTAATCAAACTGGACCCAGCTCATGTCCCGCAAGGCGTTCCCGGTCTTATTTTACAGATGAGGTAACAGACGCACAGATAAGTGAAGTGACTTGTCCAAGATCACAAACACTCCTCACCATTGGCATTAAAGCCCTCTATCACCTTGCCCCCTCCTACCTCACCTCACTACTCTTCTACGGCAACCCAGTCCATACACTTCACTCCTCTAACACTAACCTCCTCGCCGTACCGCAATCTCGTCTATCTCAACGCTGACTTCTTGCCCACAACCTGCCTCTGGCCTGAAGTGCCCTCCCTCCTCAAATCCGACAGACAATAACGCTCTCACCCTTCAAAGCCTTACTTAAGGCACATCTACCCCAAGAGGTCTTCCCTAAGTCCTCTTTTGATGATGATGATGGTATTTGTTAAGCACTTACTATGTGCCAAGCACTGTTCTAAGCGCTGGGGTAGATACAAGGTGATCAGGTTGTCCCACTTGACACCTGTCCACATGTTTTGTTTTGTCGTCTGTCTCCCCCTTCTAGACTGTGAGCCCGTTTTTGGGTAGGGACCATCTCTATATGTTGCCAACTTGCACTTCCCAAGAGCTTAGTACAGTACTCTGCACACAGTAAGCACTCAATAAATACGATTGAATGAATGACTGAATGAGGCACAGAGAATTTAAGTGACTTGCCCAAAGTCACACAGCTGATAAATGGCGGAGTCTGAATTAGAACCCATGACCTCTGACTCCCAAGCCCATTCTCTTTCCACTGAGCCACGCTGCTTCTCTTTTCCCTCTCCCTTCTGTGCCACCCTGACTTGCTCCCTTCAATCCCATAACACTTATGCCCATATCTGTAATTTTATTTTTTTTATATTAATGCCCATCTCCCCCTCTAGACTGTAAACTCCTTGCGGGCAGGGAATTTGCCTGTTTATTGTTATACTGTACTCTCCCAAGCTCTTAATGCACTGCTACGCACACAGTAAGCCCTCTATAAATATGACTGAATGAACGAAAGAACCCAAGTCTTTCTGATGACCAGACCCGTGCTCTATCCACTAGGCCACGCTGCTTCTCTTTTGAATCTCCAAAGACCAGTGCTGTCTTTCCAAAGACCACATTTCATAAGAGATTCAGTAGCCACGAAACTCATGCCCCGAAAACTGGCTTCCAAATCATTTCTGCATTCAGAGGTGCCCAAGCCAGTTACCGGGAAGGGTACAAAACTTTAGTTCTCTCAGCTTCCTTGTCCTCGGACAATGAATTTATCACATTTCCCTCCCCACTTGAGATGAGTGAGTGCCAAAAACCAGGAGCGTAACATCTCACAAGGAAGTGCCCCTTCAATGACGCAACCTTTATTTTCTTAAGGTTTCTGCGGTAGGGGTTTGCAGAACACACACCATAGGGGAAAAGGGTGCTGACCCGGCTCCTCCCACAACAAAGGACTCTTCCGGAAAGGGTCAGTTTTGCTTCATTCCTGTCCCTCAAACTCCTGAATTTGAAAAAATCTCTCCAGCTTCTTTGGCTCCCAGTTACTTTATCCCAGAAACCGACAAAGAGGAGTTAATTACCACACTTGCAGTCTCCCTGCTCACCTCAGAGTCCTAAGTCCAGCCTGGCCGAATTTACCAGAGTAAATGGCAGCTGTTTTTGCTACTTGAAGGATATCATCATCATCATAATGATGGTATCTCTTAAGTTCATGCTTTGCGTCAAACATTGTTCTAAGCACTGGGGTAGATACAAGCTAATCGGGTTGGACGCAGTCCCTGTCCCACGTGGGGCTCACAGTCTTAATCCCCATTTTACAGATGAGGGAACTGAGGCCCAGAGAAGCAAAGTGAACTTCCTGAGGTTCCACAGTGAAGCTCACGTTTCACAAATAGTATCCCCAACCCTCCTGCCCTACCTCCTTCCCCTCCCCACAGCACTTGTATATATTTGTACAGATTTATTACTCTGTTTATTTTACTTGTACATATTTACTATTCTATTTATTTTGTTAATGATGTACATAGAGCTATAATTGTATTTGTTCTGATTATTTTGACACCTGTCTACATGTTTTGTTGTATTGTCTGTCTCCCCCTTCTTGACTGTGAGCCCGGTGTTGGGTAGGGACCATTTCTATATGTTACCGACTTATACTTCCCAAGTGCTTAGTACAGTGCTCTGCACACAGTAAGCACTCAATAAATATGATTGAATGAATGAATGCCAAGGGCTGGATATTCACCACATACGCTGACAGTCGTCTGCTGTGTGACCTTGGGTAAGTCACTTCACTTCTCTGGGCCTCGGTTACCTCATCTGGAAAATGAGGATTGAGACCAAGGACCGAGGTAGGCCAGGGACCAGGTCCAGCTCGATTTGCTTGTAATAATAATGGCATTTGTTAAGCACTTACTATGTGTCAAGCACTGTTCTAAGCGCTGGGGAGGTTACAAGGTGATCAGATTGTCCCACGTGGGGCTCACAGCCTTCATCCCCATTTTACAGATGAGGTAATTGAGGCCCAGAGAAGTGAAGTGCCTTGCCCAAAGTCACACATCTGACAATTGGCGGAGATGGGATTTGAACCCATGACTTATGACTCCCAAGCCCGTGCTCTTTCCACTGAGCCACGCTGCTTCCACCCCAGAGCTTAGTACAGTGTCTGACCCATAGTAAGCGCTTAACGAATACCACCATTATGGTTATTATTATTACGGCTTGCAAATGCAGATCCATGCTCTAAAATCCACACTTCCCCACACGTCCGCACGCCCACTCACACACGCTCAGACTAGCGCCGTGGATTCTCGTCGCGGCTCGGAGGCGCACCTCGTCTTTCCTCCCGGAGAGCGGGGTTGGCATTCACGCCAGCTCTTGCAACGGCCGGGGAGGATTCGCCTTGGCCCTCTTGCAAGTGTACAGCCACTTGATGATCCGAGCGTTGCGCTCGACGACGGACGGGCCCGCGGAGACCTGCTCGGCCAGCTCTTCCTCCAACAACCCGTCATCCGCGCTGTCGCGGGAGAAGCCGCCGTCGGAGGCGACCACGCTCACGCTGCGGATCTTGAAGGAGACGTGGTCGGACACGGCCGAGAAGTTCTCCCTCCCGAGATCCTCCACCACGTCCGGCTCCAGGCCGCAGTACTTGAAGAAGGTGTCGGACTCCGAGAAGGCCTTGGAGAAGCGGGAGCTGATGTCAGAATGGGAGCGGTGCAGACCTCTCCTCGTCCCGTCCCCGAGGTCGGCCGGCCCCTGGGCTGGGGGAGAGGGACCCTCCCGCTGGCCAGGTTGGGGAGAAGGCCGGGAGGGCCTGGGGGTGCGGGGAGGGCCAGTGATGGGGTCGTTCGGGCCCGCAGCCGTGGGTCCGGCGGAGCCCGTCTCCTCGCTCTCCGACCTGGTCTCCTCTCTGACCTTGGGCATCTCCGGAGATGGTGGCGGCCTCTCCTTCACTGACCCCTGAAGCAGCCTCTTCACCAAGCCCCCTCTCGGACCGTCCGCCCCTTGACCTTTGACAAACTCACATTTCTGACGATAGATCACCAGGGAGTCCGGCCTCATCGGCCTCCTGGTCAAGGCCCGTCGGGCGATGGGGAACCCTTTCGCCGAAGGGGTCGGGCGGATCTGCCCCGGGGGGCCGAGACATCCACTCTCCGGGTCCGGCTTCCCACGCGGGTCCCCGTGGCTCTTCCTGCTTTCCCAGGAGCAGCTCTCGGAGCTGCTCTCCGAAGAGGAGACGAGCAGGGTGGCTTCCTGCTTGGCGTCGATAACCCGCTGGCTCTTGACGTACTTGGCCTTATCGGCCGCCAGCCTCTCGACGGCACTGATCCTGGCCGGCCCGCTCCCTTCCATCTTCCTGCGCAGGTAGTCGGGCCCCTTGTTCAGGAGCCGAGCTGTCACCGAGGAGTGGAAGTCCGAGACGGCCTGCATTCTCACAGCCCGGGCGATTTCAGTTGGCATATCAGTTTCAGGGCTCCGGGGGCAGGGAGGAGAGGCAAGCCCAGGGAGAGGGCTGCTGTCGCTTCCCTATCTTCCAGCGTGAATTTCCGGCCGGATCCCAGAGTCCTGGTGGAGGGGGAAACCTGCTTGTCGACGGACTCTTCGGCCGAGAAGACGGTGTCTGCTACAAGCCCCAACTGCACACCTCCACACAGCTGCTTTGAGGCCCATTCACCTCAGAGAGCTAAACCAAGCCCTCAGACCCCGAGAGCAGCCAATGGGGGCAAAGCGGACTTCCTCCCTGGGAGAGGAGGAGGAGGGGCTCAGACCAGTAACACTGGTGACTCCAGCTAGGACAAGCCCTCATTAAAGTATTTGTTTAGCATATGCTATCTTTAGTCTCCTCCTCCTTCTTCCCTCCTTCTCCTCCACAAACCTAGTCTCCCCGACACTTGTGTGTTCAGCACAGATGTCGGAATTTCAGGAAACGGGGAGGGAAAAGCTACAGAAAGCAGTCCACTCTCAGAATGACACCTGAGAGGCTGCGCGAAGGTTGGGTCTCTCCCTGGCAGGGTTTAAAACGCCATCTCGCACACACCCGCTTCACCAAACGACACAGGAGCCGGGTTCGCCTTAGCGTGACGGAACATGAAGGAAGGGCAACCGACTCCGTGTTGATTTCCCAAGTTAAACGTGACGGAGCAGAGACCTGCGCGGGCTGAAACGCAGGGAGTGGGCCTGGTCAAAATCTCCTCTGTTTGTTTTTAGAAAAATTGGCATCCGTGTCGGCAGAAACATTCTAGGCGTGATTGGGTCTCAAAGAGTTCAGATGGTAGTGACGGTAGGGTGAGTTCTGACATTTCGTCAGTTTAGAGAAGCAGCCTAGCTTAGTGGAAAGAGGACAGGCTTTGGAGTCAGGGGTTGTGGGTTCTAATCCCAGCTCTGCTGCTTGTCAGCTTTGTGACTTTGGGCAAGTCACTTCACTTCTCTGTGCCTCAGTTCCCTCATCTGTAAAATGGGGATTACGACTGTGAGCCTCAAGAGGGGCAACTTGATTACCTTGTATCTACCCCAGTGCTTGGAACAGTGCTTGGCACGTAGTAAGTGCTTAACAAATACCATCATTATCATTATTTTCCTGGGATACTTTATAATGAAGCAAAGCAAGGTAGCAGACTGGACAGTTCTCCAACAGCTGTATTTAGTGAACGCTTAATATAGTGCAGAGTACTATACTGAGCGCTTGGGAGAACACGATATAACAGAGTTGGTCAACACGTTCCCTGCCCCCAGTGAGTTTACATTCTATAGGGAAAGACAGTCAAGAAATAAATTACCCAATTTCACAATGATCTCGCAAGATAGGTATGCTACGACTGGGCTGAGACTTTTATCTCTGCGAATCGCATTCTTGGGAATAGGCTCGAGAAAACTAATTTCAGGGGAGATAAAAGGGGCCCTCCAAAACCGTCAACTGAGTCATCGCTCATGTGCAACAGCCTTGGGGAGCGGACACCCATCTAAATGCCAATTTTGAGGCATCGGTGCCAATGGAGAGGAATGAACTCTCTCATACCAGCCCTTTCGGGAGGCCTAGGAAATTGACCTGGAAAACCTCAGGAGGAGAGGAGAAGTGAACAAGATGTGCTGCTCTCTCCCTTGAAGTTTATGCTCTTTCTCATTCATCACTGTCTGGGGATGACTGGACTCGGTGACTGTGCCACCGGAAATAATAAGAAAAACTCCTGGAACATATTGCGCTCAGAGAAGGTGGCACATTTCCTCAGCCTGACGGGCTACGTTCAGTTCCGGAAGTGATTGGGACTGGATTTACAAGTGTTTGCCTCCTGCTATTTGAAATAGGAGTGAGGCATGGCAAGAGCTGCGGCAAGGAAGCTGCATTGGCTCACGGGTGATTCCCCGGAGGGTTGGGCAACCCTTGGACGACGGGGAGGTGGTCTTTGATTGCCTAGAATAATAATGATGGTATTTGGCAAGCACTTACTATGTGTCAAATGCTGTACTAAGTGCTGGGGTGGGTACAAGCAAATTGGGTTAATAATAATAATAATAATGGCATTTATTAAGCATTTACCACGTGCAAAGCACTGTTCTAAGTGCTGGGGAGGTTACAAGGTGATCAGGTTGTCCCACGGGGGGCTCACGGTCTTCATCCCCGTTTCACAGTTGAGGTAACTGAGGTACAGAGAAGTGAAGTGACTTGCCCAAAGTCACACGGCTGATAAGTGGCGGAGCCGGGATTTGAACCCATGACCTCTGACTCCAAAGCCCAGGTTCTTTCCACTGAGCCACGCTGTTTCTTCTTCTTCTTCTTCTTCTTATTATACAGTTGGATGCAGTCCCTGTCCCGCGCAGGGCTCACAGTCTCTCGAGTCTCATTTTACAGATGAGGTAACTGAGGCCCAGAGAAGTGAAGTGACTTGCTCGAGGTCACAAAGCAGACTGAGGGCAAAGGCGGGATTAGAACCCATGACCTTCGGACCCCCAGGCCCATGATCTATCACCAAGCCATCCTGCTTCTACTCCCCCGAGATGGCCCTCCTGCCACCTAAGCCCCCTCTCAGGAGAGAGGAATTTGCTTGGAACTGCCTATTGGCCTTTGGGGTTGCCAACTGCTGAGAATGATTTTTACAAATGTCATGAAAAAAAACACTGACTTTCAAACATTTCTATGGACCTAACTGTATATAATTTTACATAGTAGGAACAGCGTGGCCAATCAATCTATCATATTTATTGGGCGCTTCTTGTGCGTAGAGCACTGTAATAAGCAATTGGGAGAGTAAAATAGAAGCAGCGTGGCTCAGTGAAAGGAGCCCGGGCTTTGGAGTCAGAGGTCATGGGTTCAAATCCTGGCTCCACCAATTAGCTGTGTGACTTTGGACAAGTCACTTAACTTCTCTGTGCCTCGGTTACCTCATCTGTAAAATGGGGATGAAGACTGTGAGCCCCCCGTTGGACAACCTGATCACCTTGTAATCTCCCCAGCGCTTAGAACAGTGCTTTGCACATAGTAAGCGCTTAATAAATGCCATCACTATTATTATTAATAGAACAATATAACAGAGTTGGTAGACACATTCCCTGCCCACAATGAGCTTAGTGGAAAGAGCGTGCGCCTGGGAATCAGAGGACCTGGGTTCTAAGTTGTGTTCTGCTAGTTGCCTGCTGTGTGAACTGGACAAGTCATTTCACGTTTGTGCCTTAATTTGCACATCTGTTAAATGTGGATTAAATTATCCTATTCTGACCCTTACTTAGACTGTGAGCCACGTGAGACAGGGACTGTATCCAATTCGATTAACTTATATCTATCCCAACACTTAGAACTGTGTTTGACACATAGTAAGTGCTTAACAAATGCCATAACAACAATAATATTAGATAAAAAGAAAAAACTGAACAGTATTTAATATTTTCTTATCTCCAACATCACCCTAAAAAATTTAAGTTCCTCCATCGTCCTTATTTTTGAATTCTCTTTTTCAGCTTGGAGTGCTCTATTCATCCATTAAATCATAATTATTGAGTACCTACTGTGTGCAAAGCACTATACTAAGCACTTAGGGGAGTGCCATATAACAATAAACAGACACATTCCCTGCCCACAAAAGCTTCTGGTCTAGAGATGAGCTCTAGTGGAAAGAACACAGATCTGAGAGTCAGGAGAGCTGGGTGATCCAGGGCAAGTTTCTTAACTTCTCTGTTCTTCAATTTTCCTTATCTGTAAAAATGGGGTTAAGATACCTGCTCCCCCTCCCCCTTAGAACACAAACTCAAAGTGGGGCAGGGGCTGTAAACAGCCTGATTTATCTCCTAGTGCTTAGTACAGTGTTTAGCAAATAGCAGTCCTCTGTATACAGTGACCACTAAATACCACTGACTGATAGTAAGCATTTAAATACCACAATTATTGTCATAAGGATAGAATGGCAAGAAGGCAAAAGGAAAAAAAAAACAGCACAAAATGGTACAAATATTAAGCATGACAACAGAGCAAGGGACAACCTCTCTGTGGCTGACACTGAGGATACTGTACTGGCCTTTTCAGCTACACATGCACTCTTTTTATGGTATTTGTTAAGCGTTCATTATGTGCAAGAAACTGTACTAAGCACTGTGGTAGATGCAGCGTGGCTCAGTGGAAAGGGCACAGGCTTTGGAGTCAGAGGACGTGGGTTCTAATTCTGCTCTGCCACTTGTCTGCTAAATAGGGCAACCTATTTAACTTCTCTGGGCCTCAGTTACCTACTCTGTAAAATGGAGATTAAAACAGGGAGCCCCATGTGGGACGATCTGATTACCTCGTATCTACCCCAGTGCTTAGAACAGTGCTTGGCACGTAGTAAGAGCTTAACAAATACCATTATTATTATTATTACACAACATAATCAGGTTGGACACTGTCCATTTTCCACGTGGGGCTAACAGTCTTAATCCCCATTTTACAGATGAGGTAATTGAGGCACAGAAAAGTGAAGTGACTTGCCCCAGGCCATACAGCAGATAAATGGCAGAGCTGGGATTAGGACCCAGGTCCTTCTGATGCCCAGGCCTGTGCTCTATCCACTAGGCAATGCTGCTTCTCTATAATAGGGAAATTTCACCATCAGCGGTGTTTTCTTCAGGTGTGATGGAGAACTACGCAAATATCCGTGGTAACTTAATTATGCATATCGGCACGTACTTAGCAATGTTTAAAGCCACCCCCAATTCGACCAATGTTTTGTTGTTTGCAGTCAAATATTGTTACAAACTATCAAGAGTGGCTCTAATATTTTTCCCAAGGACATTTTTGACAATGTTTTCTGCACTGGGGTACACATTTTATTCCATACTATCTGCCTCTGCTAGTTTCACGGCTGAGAAAATGCTCTCCAATCCTGCAGTTTCATGTGGAAGAGCTCACATTATTTTGACAAATCTTGAAAGGCCTGGAAATTTAAATTGGTTTCCACGTTTAGTCATTTTTCCAATCTGATGTTCAGGTATGCCATAGGCTCCTTCAATAACACTAATAATGAAGTTTAAGTCTGCAACTAGATAATCAATAAACTCAATCTCTAAAGTGTTCAAAATCTCCTGGAGACACTTGGAAGGCTTTTAGCCAATTCCAAAAGGTCTGATGCTTCTGCTGATATTCTCTTTCCAGGTGTATACACTTCAATAAGCTTTAAAGCTTAGTTTTGAATGGGTATTCTCTTGTTTTCTTGTCGCACTTTACTGCGTTATTGTGGAAGGCTGGTTCATAAGCCATGAACTCTTTTCCTACAGATGAGTTCTCTTCCTTAGCTCACCACTGTCTTCTTTCATACTGAATAAACACACTGTCTCGCTGACTAAAGATTTTGCTGTCCCAGTCATCAAAATCAACTAATGGCATCTCTTCAAGCAAAGCCATAGGCTGTGGATTCCCATACCATCCCATTAGACTTTTGAGTCTCTGACTGGCTTGGTAAACCAGGAGAATTGATCTGAAAGAGTTGGTTAAATTACAGGAAAATGGGCAAAGGGGCATGAAAGGAGAAGAAATAATATTTCACGACTAAATCTGGCAAAGGACCACTAATTCCATCCACTAGAACAAAACCCCGAGTTCATCAAGTGACTGAAAATCAATTATTATCACATCAATCGATCAATCAATGCACAGCATTTTATTGAGTGTTTATTCTGTGCAGGGCACTGCACCACGTGCTTGGGAAAATACAAAGTAGACGTGATCCTTGCCCTCAAGGAGCTTATTATGCCAGACTAAGTCCCCCTTTCCCTCTGCTCCTCCTCCCCTCCCCATCACCCTGACTCGCTCCCTTTGCTCTACCCACCTCCCCACCCCACAGCACTTGTGCACATTTGTACATATGTATAAATATAATTCTATTTATTTTTATTAATGATGTGTCTGTATCTATAATTCTTTTTATTTATAATAATGCTACTGATGCCTGTTTACTTGTTTTCATGTCTGTCTCCCATCTTCTAGACTGTGAGCCCATTTGGCTCAGTGGAAAGAGCCCGGGCTTTGGAGTCAGAGATCATGGGCTCAAATCCCAGCTCCCCCAGTTGTCAGCTGTATGACTTTGGGCAAGTCATTTAACTTCTCTGTGCCTCAGTTACCTCATCTGGAAAATGGGGATTGAGACTGTGAGCCCCCTATGGGGCAACCTGATCACCTTGTAACCTCCCCAGTGCTTAGAACAGTGCTTTGCACATAGTGCTTAATAAATGTCAGCATTATTATTATTATTTGTTACTAAATTGTACTTCCCAAGCGCTTAGTACAGTGCTCTGCACACAGTAAACGCTCAATAAATATGACTGAATGAATGAATTAATACTATCTAGCAGGAGAGGGAGAAATTAAAATAAACACTTGGATGAATACAATCCAGGAAACCCAGGCATCTTGAAGAACTAAAATGTTATATTTTTAGATGATCTGTTACTACAAATTCCTGAAATTTCTTATAAACTTGTGCTTTTTTGCAACTGGCTGAAAAATGCTTGTGAAGATCTCTGCACACCTACTCAATGACTTTTGCATGCATCTCTTTATATCTGCAATCAATGAATCAATCGTATTCATTGAGAGCTTACTGTGTGCAGAGCACTGTACTAAGCATTTGGGAGAGCACAATAAAGCAGAGCAGATAGACATGTTGCCTGCCTGGCAGGAGTTTAGAGTTTAGAAGGGAAGACAGATACTAATAAAATAAATCCATTGCAGATATGTACAAAAGTGCTGTGATACTGAGGGAGAAGGTAATTCATTTATTTCTATTAATGTATGCCTGTCCCTCTAGGCTATAGGCTCTTTGTGGGCAGGGGATATGTCTATTAATTGATATGTTGTACAGTCCCAACTGCTTAGAAGAAGCATCATGAAATGGACAAATCACGGGCCTGGGCATCATTCATTCATTGAATCAAATTTATTAAGCGCTTACTGTGTGCAGCACACTGTACTAAGTGCTTGGGAGAGTACAATGCAACGATAAACACTCACATTCCCTGCCCACAATGTGCTTACAGTCAAGAGTTTGGGAGGTAGGCATCAATACAAGAAGGTCATGGGTTCTAATTCCAGCTCTGCCACTTGCCTGCTGTGTGACCTCGGGCAAGTTAATTCACTTCTCTGGGCCTCAGTACCCTTATCTGTTAAAGGGGATTGAGACTGTGAGCCCACGAGGGACAGGGACTGTGTCCAACCCGATTTTCTTGTATTCACCCCAGTTCTTATTAGTACAGTGCCTGGTACAGAGTAAGCACTTAATAATAATAATGATACTAATGGCATTTATTAAGCACTTACTATGTGCAAAGCACTGCTCTGAGCACTGGGGAGGTTACAAGGTAATCAGGTTGTCCCATGTGGGGCTCGCAGTCTTAATCCCCATTTTACAGCTTAACAAATACTATCATTATTATTCTTATCGTTATTATTATTACAGTACCCTGCACATAGTAAGTGCTCACTAAATATGATCGAATGAATGAATGAAAGTGCTAAAAGGGCATCAATCCAAGCGCTGCAACAACTGCTTAGGTCAGTGTTCTGCACTTGATAAATATTGGTGGATATAAATATCCACTTGATTGGTGGATAGATAGATTGATCTGTAGCACACACAGAATATGACAAGGCCACTGCATATAAATAATAATAATCCAATTATAGTTGGAAACAAGCAAATCTGGTTGGACACAGTCCCCGTCCCACATGGGGATCAGAGTCTTAATCCCCATTTTACAGGCGAGGGAACTGAGGCCCGGAGAAGTGAAGTGACTTGCCCAAGGTCACCCAGCACACAAGAGGTGGAGTCAGGATTGGAACTCATGACCTTCTGACTCGCAGGCCCATGCTCTATCCACTACACCATGGCTGCCTCTAGGCTAGGAGTACAGCATAATGCTCTGTTCCCTAAAGTGTTTACTAAGCACTACAACGTCTCCTACTACTATTCATTCCTTCATTCAACCCTGTCCCGCTACTCCTCAGAAAATCAGGTCTATTATCTGGGAACCCTGAGCTTTCATTCTGCCTGCTCTATGACCTTGGATAAGTCAATTCAATTCTCCGTGCCTCAGTTTCCTCATCTGTAAAGTAGGTATTTAAAACGTGACCTCTCTCTTACTTAGCCCTGGAGCACTTTGTGGGGCAGGGATTATGTTCCAGATGATTAACTTGTATCTACCCCAGTCCTTAGAAGAGTGTTCAATCCACAGTAAGTGCATAACAAATATTAGTAATATTAGTATCTTCCCATGACCTTCTCTTCCCCCTCCTCTTCCTCTCTTCTTCCTCCTCTTGTAACTTCTTTCTCCCCCTTCTCACCTTCTTTCTCCTCCTTCTCTTCCTCCCTCTCCTCCTCTTTGTCTTCTTCCTTCATTCCTCCTCTCAAGAAGAAGAAGAAGAAGAAGAAGAAGAAGAAGAAGAAGAAGAATTACGACATTCTTCTATGTGCCAAGCACCATTCTAAGTGCTGGGGTAGATACAAGGTAATCAGGTTGGACACAGTTCCTGTCCCAAATGGAGCTCACTGTCTTAATCCCCGTTTTACAGATGAGGTAAATGAGGCACAGAGGAAGTGAAGTGACTTCTCTTCCTCTTCTCACTCCTCCCCTTCTTCCTCATCCTCCTTCTCCTCACCCCATTCCCTCCCCATCCCTGTTTCTCCTCCTCCCCCCTGCCCTACACTTTGTCCTTCTTCCAATCAATCAATGGCATTTAATAATAACAATGATGATGATAATGATGACATTTTTTAAGCGCTTACTATGTGCAAAGTACTGTTCTAAGCACTGGGGGGGATACAAGGTGATCAGATTGTCTCACGTGGTGCTCACAGTCTTAATCCACATTTTACAGATAAGGTAACTGAGGCTCAGAGAAGTTAAGGAACTTGCCCAATGTCACACAGCAGACATGTGGCGGAGCCAGGATTCAAACCCATGACCTCTGACTCCCAAGCCCGTGCTCTCTCCACTGAGCCATGCTGCTTCTCTTTAATGGGCCACGCTGCCTTAATGAGTGCTTACTGTGTGTAGAGCACTGAACGTCTTCCACCTTCTCCTCTTTCTCTCCTCTACTTTTTCTTTCCTTTTTCAGCAGGGAGTGAAGAACAGGGGTTTATCTGGCTTTATATCCTAGAGGGCAGGTATCATGTTCACTAACTTTTTATAGCCCCCAAGCACTTACTACAGTTCAGTACACAGAGGAAACACTCAAGGAATGCTACTGATTGAATCAAATGCCCTTTTAAGACTCAATTATGGAACCCAAACCTCCATTTGAAATGTATCCACCTACTCTAAAAGTTAGGAAAACTAAGTTAGGGAATCTTTCCTTACATTCCAAACAAAAACATCCATTGAAGGCCTTAAAAGAGGAGTTCAAGAAAGACTTGGCATTAGTAAGAAGTATTAATGGTTTTTCAAAGTATGGGGGACACACATTCACACAAAGAGAAATCTAGGACAAAATGCATTTGGCAAATATCTGTCTTGTTTTCACTGCATTTAGACAATATTCCCTGAGAGCACTTGATAAGTTATAGGGGAAAATATTAGAGACTAATAGTAATTGGTCAATCAGTCATGTTCATTCATTCATTCAGTCAGTCATATTTATTAAGCACTTACTGTGTGCAGAACACTGTACTAAGCACTTGGAAAGTACAATTCGGCAATAGTTAAAGACACACAATCCCTATCCAACAACAGGCTCACAGTCTAGAAGGCGGAGACAGACAACAAAACAAAATGAGTAGAGAGGCATCATTCAGTCACATTTATTGAGCGTTTACTGTGTGCAGAGCACAGTACTTGAGCGTTTGGGAAAATACGAGACAATATTCATTGAGCTCTCACTCTTTGCACTAATCCCTTGAAAACATACAAGAGAGTCCATGGACAAAATCTCTCCCCTGAAGGATTTTACAGTCTAGCAGGGGAGACAGATGTTAAAATAAATTACAGGTAGGGGTAAGCAATAGAATGTAGACTGTAAGCTCATTGTGGGCAGGAAGAGTACCTACCAATGCTGCAATATTGTACTCTCCCGAGCGGTTAACACAGTGTTCCACACAGAATCAGCGCTCAATAAATGTGATCGATTGATTGATAGCATAAAGATCTGTACATTTGTCCAGCTGGAGAGCTTGAGTACCCAAGTCCTTAGGTAATAAGGAAGTGCTGAAGTGTCAGGATGTGGTGGGACTATGGGAGATTATTATTAGTATTATTATTTATAATTACTATTAGTATTATTTTTGTGACTAATGATGCTAATAATGGTATTTGTTCAAGGCTTACCACGTGCCACGTCCTGGGGTAGCTATGATCCCAACGAATCAGACATAGTGGCTGTCTCAAATTCTCAAATGAGCAGCTCACAGCCTGGTGAGGAGGGAGAGCAGGTATTCAGCCCTCATTTTACAGGGGAGAATACTGAGGGGCAGACAAGTTAATGTCACATGGCCCAAGATTACACAGCAAGAAAGAGGCAGAGCTGGGATTAGAACCCAGGTCCCCTGACTCCCAGTTTGGAGCTCTATCTACTACTGAATTTCAGGTAGGGGCATTATTCCTATTATTATTATTATTATTATTACTTTTGCCAACACTTAGTACAATGCCTGGTACATAATGATAATAATAATAATAATAATAATAATGGCATTTATTAATAGCTTACTATGTGCAAAGCACTGTTCTAAGTGCTGGGGAGGTTACAAGGTGATCAGGTTGTCCCATGGGGGGTTTACAGTCTTAATCCCCATTTTACAGATGAGGTAACTGAGACACAGAGAAGTTAAGTGACTTGCCCAAAGTCACACAGCTGACAAGTGGCAGAGCCGGGATTTGAACCCATGACCTCTGACTCCAAAGCCTGTGCTCTTTGCACTGAGCCAAGAGGCACTTAACAAGTACCATTATTATTATTGTGCTTATCATTTTATTATTGTTATCAGTAATGATAATAAGCAGGGTAGGGTTATGGGAATATGAGAGATTAATCTGCAATAGCAAAAGCCTGCTGGTCCTCAGAAAATCAGGTGTATTATCTGGGAACCCTGAGGTTTCATTCTGGGAAGGACAGACGATCCCCTCTAATCAGAGAAACTATGTGAAGATTAAATAACATTTTGGAAAATGAGAATATAATGGCTCAATTCTTCCCCATAATTGTTCCATTTCTAAAGTGATATAAAGCAAGGAAGCCTAAAACCAAGACTTAAAGCCTCATTAGGTTTCTGTTGCAAAAAGTCCACCACGAAAACATCCCAGATGATTTCAGAAGTCGTCATCGCAGAATAGGCCATTCATTCATTCATTCAATCGTTTTTATTGAGTGCTTACTGCATGCAGAGCACTGTACTAAGTGCTTGGGAAGTACGAGTCGGCAACGTATAGAGACGGTCCCTACCCAACAACGGGCTCACAGTCTAGAAGGGGGAGACAGACAACAAAACAAAACATGTAGACAAGTGTCAAAATTGTCAGAACAAATAGAATTATAGCTATATGCACATCATTAACAAAATCAATAGAATAGTAAATATGTACAAGTAAAATAAATAGAATAATAAATCTGTATAAATATATACAAGTGCTGTGGGGAGGGGAAGAAGGTAGGGTGGGGAGGATGGGGAGGAGGAGAGGAAAAAAGGGGCTCAACGGGAAGGCCTCCTGGAGGAGGTGAGCTCTCAGTAGGGCTTTGAAGGGAGGAAGAGAGCTAGCTTGATGGATGTGTGGAGGGAGGGCATTCCAGGCCAGGGGAAGGACGTGGGCCGGGGGTCGACGGCGGGACAGGCAAGAACGAGGTACAGTGAGGAGGTTAGAGGCGGCAGAGGAGTGGAGGGTGCGGGCTGGGCTGGAGAAGGAGAGAAGGGAGGTGAGGCAGGAGGGGGCGAGGGGATGGAGAACCCTGAAGACAAGAGTAAGGAGTTTTTGCTTGATTCGTAGATTGACAGGCAACCACTGGAGATTTTTGAGGAGGGAAGTAACATGCCATCACTTCTCCAAACAGGACTTCCACAACCTACCCATCTGGGTGAAAGCAACGTTTAGCAAGTGTCTGAAATTCTCATCTGAGCCTTTATGAAGTACAGGTTTCTGCCTTCAATCACATGTGGATGAGGGGCATACTGACTGTTCTTTCTTTAATGAAAAGCAGCACAGTATGATGGCTAGATTACAGGCATGGGACTCAGGAGACATGGATTCTAATCCCACCTCCAACACTTCCCTGCTCTGTGGCCTTGGGCAAGTCATTTCACTTCTCTGTGACTCAGTTTCCTCATGTGTAAAATGGGAATTCCATGCCTGTTCTCCCTCCCACTTAGACTATGAGCCCCATGTTGGACACAGGCTACTATTAAGGATGGCTTTTTTTAAGGATGGGGATTCTTGAGCATGTTTGAAGGCAGTGGGGAAGGAGGTGCACTGATTGAAGATGGCAGTTAGGGAGGGAAAGAAGGAGGGGATGAGTATCTTGATAAGTTATGAAGGGATCGGGCCAGAGGTGCAGGTGGAGGGGATAGATTTTTGAGAGGAGAGAGAACTCCTCTTGAAATACTACCAGGAATATTGGGAGAGTTGAAGAGTTGGGAGGAGGGAGGGACTGTGGAGAGGAGCAGGGGGAGATTTTAGGGAGATCTCTCCTGATGGTTTCAATCTTGTCTATAAAGTATGAGGCTAGGTCATTAGAAGAAAGAGATGGGAGGGTGGGATAGGAGGTTCGAGGAGGGAGTTAAACATCTGGAACAGTTGAGCGGGGCAAGGGGTATGAGAATTAATCAGGATGGAGAAGCATTGTCGTCAGGCAGAGGAGCGGACAGAATCAAAGCAGGTGAGGATGAATGGAGAAAGGTGAGGTCAGCCAGATGTCTGGATTTCTGCCAGCAATGTTCCAGCGGAGGAAGTGTATTATGGAGGTGATCCAGGGTCGCAGGTTAGTGGCGTGAGATCGGCGGACGGACAGGAGAGGGAGGGAATTGAGTTCCGTGGAGAGGGCAGGGGTGAGGGTGTCAATTTGTGCCAGGAAGAAATGGTGGGATGGAACAGTAAACTGTGAGAGCAAAAGGCAATGCGGATTCAAGAATGCCAACAAGCTTACTGGCTTCTGGGGCAGAAAGGATGATAATGTTCACTCTCTCCAAGGTCACTGGTGACCTTTCCTCCTTGCAAAATCTAAGATTTTAAATCCTCCTCAACCTCTCAGCTGCCTTAACACTGGACTATTTTCTAATTCCTGGAAACACTATTAAATTTTAGTTTCCCTGATAGGATTCTCTCCTGGTCCTCTCTTTAACCAATCATTCCCAGTCTCTTTCAAAGACTCTCCCTTGACAACATTCCCAGAATCCAACCATTTCTCTCCATCGAGAAGGCCACCATGCTTGTCCAGGAGCTTGCCGAATGCCTATTTAACGAATACAGCAGTCACTCACAGGTCTCCCTACTTCTATTCTCTCACCATTCCAGTCTCCACTCCATTCCACTTTCCACATTATTTTCCTAAAACACTGTTCTGCAGGTCTTCCCACTTCTCAAAAGCCTTCAATGGTTGCCCACTCTTTTTTGCATCAAGCTTCAAAGGTTTCAACAAGCAGTCTCCTTCCTATTTGCTAGTCTTTTCTCTCTCTACACCCTCGCTTACACTCTTTGCTCCTCTCAAACTAGCCTGCTCACCCTGCCTTGTTCTCATCTCATCTTGTTGCCAACTTGTTGCCGACTTGTACTTCCCAAGTGCTTAGTACAGTGCTCTGCACATAGTAAGCACTCAATAAATATGATTGAATGAATGAATGAACCTTTCCCACTGCTGACTTGTTTGTGAGCCCCATGAGGGAAAGAAATAGGTATAATTTCCGCCTGCATATTTTCTTCCAACACTTAGTACAGTGGTCTGCACACCATAAGCACCTAAGAAGCAGCATGCCAAAGTGGATAGAGCATGGCCCCGGGAGTCAGAAGGTCATGGGTTCTAATCCCAGAACTGCCACTCATCTACTATGTGATCTTGGACAAGTCACTTCACTTCTCTGGGCCTCAGTTACCTCCTCTGTAAAATGAGGAGTGAGACTGTGAGCCCTACATGGGACGGGGACTATATCCAACCCAATTTGCTTGTATCCAACCCTTAGGACAGTGCCTGGAACATAGTAAGTGCTTAACAAATGCTACAGTTATTATTATTACTGGTACTAACTGTTCACATCCTCCTCACTGCCTAAAAAACTCCCTCCCACTACATAATAATAATATAATCATGGTATTTGTTAAGCGCTTACTATGTGAGAAGCACTGTTCTAAGCACTGGTGGGGGATACAAGGTGATCAGGTTGTCCCACATGGGGCTCACATTCTTAATCTCCATTTTACAGATGAGGTAACTGAGGCACAGAAAAGTCACACAGCTGACAAGCGGCGGAGCTGGGATTAGAAACCGTGACCTCTGACTCTCAAGCCTGTGCTCTTTTCTCTGAGCCACGCTGCACTACATATTCGATAGACATCTCCCCAGCTTCAAAGCCCTTCTGAAATTACATCTCCTCTGGGAGCCCTTTTCCAAATAATCTGAAATCTCTCAATCCCCCCTCACCCCTGCTTTACTGAAATACAGCAACAATGTCCTTTGTTTCCTATAATCCATCATTTAAGAAAAGTGCTTAGCATGTATTTACTGATCAAAACGTTCTACCATCATCTCTATATGTGGAAAGTAACTTTAAAAAAAGTGAGATTTCAGTGAAGGAACTAATGCATTTGGAAAAACAATTAGCCAAATTACAGATTACCTGGACACATTCAGACAAGAGATTTGGGAGCCTACGTTCTTCCCTGGATGAATCCCATGGGAAGAACGTCTGGAAGTCCTTGCAGGAAGCCAATCTTCATAAGAAAGAATCAAATCGTTTCCATTGGGGAACCATTCATGGTTTGGGGAAAAACTAGGTGAAGGGGAGGAGAAACCAGTTTATAGGGTCATCAGCAATTTTTAATATTTAAGCATTTCTAGCTCATTTATTTATTGTTTTATGTTTATTTTTGAATCTATGCCCTAGTCTTTCACTTAGTATGTTGCTCCCCTTCTAGACTGTGAGCCCGCTGTTGGATAGGGACCGCCTCTATATGTTGCCAACTTGTACTTCCCAAGCGCTTAGTACAGTGCTCTGCACACAGTAAGCACTCAATAAATATGATTGAATGAATGAATGAATGCAGACAAAAACCAAATTGGTCTGGTCAAGAGAAGAACCACAGGCTAACAGATAGAGCATGGGTCTGAGAATCAGCAGACCTGGGTTCTAATCCTAGCTCCGCTACTTGTCTGCTGTGTGACTCTGGGCAATTTACTTAACTTCTCTGTGCCTCAGTTACCTTATCTGTAAAATAGGTATTAAAACTGGGAGTCCCCAGTGGGACAGGGACTGTGTCCAACCTGGTTATCTTGCATCTACCCCAGATCTTAATACAGTGCCTGGCATATAGTAAGTGCTTGACAAATACCTTAAAAAAATGGTATTTATACAACAGGAATTTTCAGGAAAACAAATGTTTCACAAAGAAAGCCAAACCAAAGTGTTCCCTTTCTACTTCATTTTTACGAGAAGCTTCTCTCAGATTTGACTTCAGATATGTTCACAGTTACTAAACCCAATGTGACTCATTTTCCACTTGTAAAGGCACGCTAAGAATTAAATGTTCTCAACAGATCTCTGGTCTAATAACTTGTATTCCATGTGAGTGAGCAAGGGTGTGTTTTTGTAGAATCAGAACTACATTTCAGGCCACATTGTTTCTGACTAACCAAGATGGTCAGAGATACAAAGGAACTGTGAATGGCTGATGTTAAGCAACCGTTCCACCTATTTCTAAAAAGGGCAGAAGTTAGTCATAATAATAATAATAATAATGGCATTTATTAAGCGCTTACTATGTACGAAGCACTGTTCTAAGCACTGGGGAGGTTACAGGGTGATGAGGTTGTCGCACGGGGGCTCACAGTCTTAATCCTCATTCTACAGATTAGGCAACTGAGGCACAGAGAAGCCAAGTGACTTGCCCAAAGTCACCCAGCTGACAGTTGGCAGAGCCGGGATTTGAACCCATGACCTCTGACTCCAAAGCCTGGGCTCTTTCCACTGAGCCATGCTGCTTCTCAGTAATAATGCTGGTATTTATTAAGCGCTTACTATGTGCAAAGCACTGTTCTAAGCACTGGGGAGGTTACAAGGTGATCAGGTTGTCCCACGGGGGGCTCACAGTTTTAATCCCCATTTTCCAGATGAGGTCACTAAGGCCCAGAGAAGTGGCTTGCCCAAAGTCACCCAGCTAGAGATTTTAGTTAAGTCCTTCTAACAACCACTGGAGCTCATCAATTAATCAATCGACCATTGCAGTATATTGAGCACTTACTGTGTGCAGAGCAAAATACTAAGCGCTTGGGAAAGTTCAATGCAATAAGTCTGGTAGATGTGATCCCTGCCCACAAGGCGAGTATAGTCTACAGGAGTAGACCGACATAATAAATTACAGATAGGAGAAATGGTGAAGTTTAAGGGTCTGCACATAAGTGCTGTGGGGCTGGAGAGATTCCAGGGGTTGTGTATGTTCGATGTTTTGTAGAAAATTCATTCATTCAATCGTATTTATTGAGCGCTTCCTGTGTGCAGAGCACTGTACTGAGCGCTTGGGAAGTACAAGTCGGCAACATGTGGAGATGGTTGCTACTCAACAACGGGCTCACCGCCCAGAAGGGAGAGATAGACACCAAAACAAAACATGTAGACAGGTGTCAAAATCGTAAGAATAAATAGAATTACAGCTATATGCACATCATTAACAAAATATGTACTAGGAAATAAACAGAGTAATAAATCTGAACAAATATATACAAGTGCTGTGGGGAGGGGGAAGGGGAAAGGCAGATGGGGGAATGGGGAGGAGGAGAGGAAAAAGGGGGCTCAGTCTGGGAAGGCCTTCTGGAGGAGGTGAGCTCTATAGGAGCTCTATAGGATTGTCTTCTCTGGAGATGAGCAAGAACAGGACAAGTAGGATTATGAGGAGCACACATTCAGACAGTCTTCAGAGACCTAGAAATTCTACAAATATTGTTTTTTTTGTGTTTTTTTTTTTACCAGAACTCCCTACGACCGGTAGATTCCTATCATTCTGTGTTGCTCAATCTGGGAAGGAATCAGAAAGATCACCTAAAACGTCCCCAGAAATCTTCGGCTGCCACACTTCTCTGAACCTGGGTCAGGTCTTGTCATCTTCTAAGCAGTTTGGCTTAGTGGATACAGCACAGGTCTGGGAGACAGAAGGACCTGGGTTCAAATCACGGCTCTGACACATGTCTCCTGTGTGACCTTGAAAAATTCACTTCACTTCTCTGGGTCTTAGTTTCCTCATCTGTAAAATGGGGATTAGGTCTTTGAGCCCCAAGGGGGACCGGGACTGTATCCAACCTGGTTAATTTGTATCTACACTGGTGCTTAGCACATAGTAAGGGCTTAACAAGTCCCATTCCTATTCCGGGGGAAGTTTCCTTTAGTTTTCATCAGAAGTGGCTTTGGTTCTTTGTAATCTTCATCTTTCTGAACATTTTTTTCTTCTAAACATTTTCACATATTAAAAAAAATAACAGCCACGGCATAGTTTAGTGGAAAGAGAACACAGGCCTGAAAGTCAGAGTACCTGGGTTTTAATCCTGGTTCCACCACTTGTCTTTTGTGTGACCTTGGGCAAGCCACTCAATTTCTCTGTCCCTCAGTTACTTGTAAAATGGGGATTAAGACTGTGAGCCCCACAAGGGACATGGACTATGTCCAACCTAATAATAATGATAATTATTGTATTTGTTAAGCACTTACTATGTGCCAGGCACTGTTCTAAGCGCTGGGGTAGATACAAGCTAATCGGATTGGACAGTCCCTGTCCCACAAGAGGCTCACAGTCTTAATCCCCATTTTCCAGTGAAGTGAAGTGACTTGCCCAAGATGACACAGCGGGCCAGTGAGAGAGCTGGGATTAGAACCCATGACCTTCCAACTCCTAGGCCTGAGCTCTATTCACTAGGTATGCTGCTTCTCGAACTGCTTATGTTGTATGTACCCCCAACACATAGTACAGTGCCTGGCATGTAGTAGCTCTTAACAAATATCATTTTAAATAAAAAAAAAATATTTGCGACCTAAAACTAATGCCATCTGAGGCTACTACATTCAGTATTGGTAAATCATTTCTGTACTAAATTAATCCCAAATCCCAAGTACTTCATTCATTCATTCATTCATTCAATCGTATTTATTGAGCGCTTACTGGGTGCAGAGCACAGTACTAAGCGCTTGGGAAGTACAAGCAGGCAACATATAGAGACGGTCCCTACCCAACAACGGGCTCACAGTCTAAAAGGGGGAGACAGGCAACAAAACAAAACATGGAAATCTCCTACCTACACAACATGTAATTCCTGTGAGATTTAATGATTTCTAGGAAAAATAGCAGGCACTCTTTTGCAGTATTTTTTAAACACTTACTGTGTTCCAGACATTCTACTATGAGCTCATTTATTCTACCTTACCAAAGCTCAACGCGATTAATCTTGAGCTTAAAATGTCAAAATTAGGAGAGTTAAGTAAAGTAAAAAGGTATATCCATGTTGAGGGGCTGTCACATCTGAAATTGCCTCACAAGCTTTTTCATCAATCAATTATTAGTATTTTTCGGGTGTTTCATCCTTGGTGCAGAGTGCTGTACTAATCACTTTGAAGAATTTAACAGAGTTAGCAGCTATAACCTCCACCTTCAAGGAGTTTACATTCTAGTAGGGGGATGCAGTCACTGAAATGTATTACAGGTAGGAGGACAAAATAGAGGATAAAGATGGAATCAGAAGTGCAGTAAGAAAATATGAATATCCATGGCCTAGTGGAAAAAGCATGGGCCTCGGAGTCTGAAGACCTGGGTTCAAATCCTAGGTCTGTCATTTGCCTGTTGGGTGGTCTTGTGCAAGTCAATCAATCAATCAATCAATCATATTTATTGAGCGTTTACTGTGTGCAGAGCACTGTACTAAGGGCTTGGGAAGTACAAGTTGGCAACATATAGAGACAGTCCCTACCCAATAGTGGGCTCACAGTCTAAAAGGGGGAGACAGAGAACAAAACAAAACGTACTAACAAAATAAAATAAATAGAATAGATATGCACAAGTAAAATAAATAAATAAATAAGTACAGTAATAAATATGTACAAACATATATACATATACACAGGTGCTGTGGGGAAGGGAAGGATGTAAGATGTGGGGAATGGAGAGGGGGACGAGGGGGAGAGGAAGGAAGGGGCTCAGTCTGGGAAGGCCTCCTGGAGGAGGTGAGCTCTCAGTAGGGCCTTGAAGGGAGTCACTTCTCTGTGCCTCAGTTGCCTAATCTGTAAAATAGGAATTCAGTACCTGTCCTCCCTCTTATTTAGACTCTGAGTTTCACATCGGATAGGGACTGTGTCCAACTTGATTATCTTGTATCCTCTAGAGTGTAAACTCCTCCCCTAGATTTTAAGCTCCTGTGGGGGGGAAACGTCTCTACTAACTATGTAGAAGCAGCGTGGCTCAGTGGAAAGAGCCTGGGCTTTGGAGTCAGATGTCATGGGTTCAAATCCTGACTCCGCCACTTTCATTCATTCATTCAATCGTATTTATTGAGTGCTTGCTGTGTGCAGAGCACTGTACTAAGTGCTTGGGAAGTACAAGTTGGCAACATATAGAGATGGTCCCTACCCAACAGCAGGCTCACAGTCTAGAAGGGGGAGACAAACAACAAGACAAAACATATTAACAAAATAAAATAAATAGAATAAATAGGTACAAATAAAATAGATAAATAGAGTAATAAATCTGTACAAACATATATACATATATACAGGTGCTGTGGGGAGGGGAAGGAGGTAAGGCGGGGGGGATGGGGAGGGGGAGGAGGGGGAGAGGAAGGAGGGAGCTCAGTCTGGGAAGGCCTCCTGGAGGAGGTGAGCTCTCAGTAGGGCTTCGAAGGGAAGTCACACACTTCCCTTCAAAGTCACACTTGTCAGCTGTGTGACTTTGGGAAAGTCACTTAACTTCTCTGTGCCTCAGTTACTTCATCTGTAAAACGAGGATTAAGACTGTGAGCCCCCTGTGGGACAACCTGATCACCTTGTAACCTCCCCAGTGCTCAGAACAGTGTTTTGCACATAGTAAGCACTTAATAAATGCCATTATTATTATTGTTATTATTATTACTATGATATCAGGCTGCTCCAGGACTTTTTATTGCATTGTGCTTTTCATTTGTATTAAAACTGTTCTCACAGTGGCTGGCATTACTACGGATTTTCTTGACTGTTTCACTTGCTCACTCTGTACTTCATCAGCTCTGCTTTTTCGCCCTTGCCTGACAGAGAACCTCTCTTTCACCTCTCTATTTAGTCATCAGCGGGGATGAAAAGTTCAAGACGACGATACCTGCATTCCAATTGCCCCTTTCCTGTGCTCACTGGTCCTTACCGAAATGTTCACGTCTCAGAAAAGCAGGACGCCTTCGCCTTCACCCCGGTTCTCTTTCCTATCACAGCCTTTGGAGAAAAATCTGCTCTCCTTGTGGGTGAAACAGTTCTGAAGATAGAGATTCTCTTAATAATGTCACTGCTCAGGAATTCCATCAATCAGTCCATACGTATATTCAGGTTTGGGAGTAATCTTTAAATCAAAATTTAAAGAACTATTAACTAAAGTTATTTTTTTATTTAAAAGGGGGCTTATTATTTCGGTCCAATGCATCTAGTATTTATTCTCTTTAAAGTATTGTATATCTACTGCGCAATGTGTGATCTTTAATTTCTAAATGCGCTTTGGTATGAAGTGACTTTAAAGTGTCAGAATCCTGAAGACAGAGTCCCAGTTTGGAATTGTATGTATTCCCTATGTATGTATGCTTATCAAATTAAGGAAGGGGGCAAAGGTTTAAGAAAGCCCAAGAACAATATGTAACCATGAGTAATTGTAGATTTAATAATTCCAAGTAGGGTCAAATAATAACAATAATAATAATAATAGTATTTATTTAGCACTTACTATGTGCAAAGCACTGTTCTAAGAGCTGGGGGGATACAAGGTGATCAGGATGCCCCACGGGGGGCTCACAGTCTTAATCCCCATTTTACAGATGACGGAACTGAGGCACAGAGAAGTGAAGTGACTTGCCCAAAGTCACACAGCTGACAATTGGCAGAGCCGGGATTTGAACCCATGACCTCTGACTCCAAAGCCCGGGCTCTTATCCACTGAGCCACGCTGCTTCTCTAGATTATTATTATTATTATTATTATTATTATAGGGCTCACAGTCTTAATCCCCATTTTGTAGATAAGGTAACTGAGTCCCAGAGAAGTGAAGTGACTTGCCCAAGGCCACACAGCAGACAAGTGATAGAGTCGGATTAGAACCCATGACCTTCTGATGCCCAGGCCAGTGCTCTAGCCATAACGCCATGCTGCTTCTCCGAAACAGTTACCATCAGTGACCTTTTCGGACAGGCTGAGATGGTCTACTTGACATTGATTTAAAGAGGATTGGCTCAATACTTGCCTCATTTTATCTGTAACTGAAATCAAGTGAGATCTAGTGCTTTAATGAGTTCTCGTTAGCTTTCATGTCTAATAATAATTAATAATAATTAGAGTACTTGTTATGTGCTTACTACATGTCAACCACTGTTCTAAATTCTGGGGTAGATATGTTAGCTAGATTGACAAACAGTCCCTATCACACATGGGGTTCCCCATAGGTCTTGGTAGAAACCATCCTGAAGTCCAGCAACCAGTTAACAATGGGGTGCTCTGATTCTTATTTTATTTTGTTGGTATGTTTGGTTCTGTTCTCTGTCTCCCCCTTTTAGACTGTGAGCCCACTGTTGGGTAGGGACTGTCTCTATGTGTTGCCAATTTGTACTTCCCAAGCACTTAGTACAGTGCTCTGCACATAGTAAGCGCTCAATAAATACGATTGATTGATTGATTGATTGATTGATTCCAGTCTAGAACCCAGACCATCCCTGGGGACTGTGAGATTTGCCAAGACCCCCCAGCATACAGTCACCCCCACAAGACTGAAAGACAAGTACTGTGGCCTAGTGGATAGAGCACGGGCCCAGGAGTCAGAAGGACCTGGGTTCAAATCCCGGCTCCACCACTCAATGGTAATAATTATGGTATTTGTTCAGTGCTTACTATGTGCTCTGCGCTCGCTTCGGCAGCACATGTACTAAAAATGGACCGATACGGAGTAGATTAGGATGGCCCCTGTGCAAGGATGACATGCAAATTCGTGAAGCGTTCCATATTTTTCTACTTATTTTACTTGTACATATTTACTATTTATTTTGTTAATGATGTGCATTTAACTTTAATTCTATTTGTTCTGACAACTCGACACCTGTCCACATGTTTTGTTTTGTTGTGTCTCCCGCTTCTAGACTGTGAGCCCCATGTGGGACAGGGACTATATCCAACCCAATTTGCTTGCATCCACCCCAGCGCTTAGCACAGTGACTGGCACACACTAAGTGCTTAACAAAACCACAGTTATTATTATTATTATATGATGCTGTTTCTACTACAACTACTCTCCCATTCCCTCCAGCAACCCTTGAACTTGGATTTGCTCCCTTTACTTACCAGCCCCCATCTCCACAGCACTTATGCACATATCCATAATGTATTGATTTATATTAATGCCTGTCTCCCCCTGCTAGACTGTAAGCTCGTGTAGAGAGGGAATATGTCTACCGACTCTGTTATACTGTACTCTCCCAAGTGCTTAGAGCCGGGCTCTGCACTCAGTAAGCAGTTCAATAGATATAGTAATAATAATAATAATAATAATAATGGTATTTGTTAAGTGCTTACTATGTGCAAAGCACTCTTCTAAGCGCTGGGAAGCTTACAAGGTGATCAGGACAACCTGATCAGGTTGTCCCATGGGGGGCTCACAGTTTTAATCCCCATTTTACAGATGAGGTAACTGAGGCACAGAGAAGTGAAGTGACTTTCCCAAAGTCATACAGCTGACAGTTGGCGGAGCTGGGACTTGAACCCATGACCTCTGACTCCAAATCAATCAATCGTATTTATTGAGTGCTTACTGTGTGCAGAGCACTGTACTAAGCACTTGGGAAGTACAAGTTGGCAACATATAGAGACAGTCCCTACCCAATTGTGGGCACAGTCTAAAAGAAGTCCGTGCTCTTTCCACTGAGCCATGCTGCTTCTGATATGATTAACTGATCGATTGAAATTCATAAACAAATTTTCTGTGGGGTCAGATTTATGCCTCAGGGAAGGTAGGACCAGTGCCCAGTACTAAGCGCTTAGTACAGTGCTCTGCACACAGAAAGTATGAATGAATGAGTGAATGAATGAATGAATAGATGAATATGGAATATGAAGGCACATTCCCTCCAAGAGGCCTTCCCAGACTAAGCCCCATTTTTCCTCATCTCCCACTCCCTTCTGTGTCACCCTGGCTTTCTCCCTTTCTCCCCTTCTCACCCCCCAGCACTTAATATATACATTTATATATATATTAAAAAAAGAAACTATATATATATGTATTATATATAGATATACATCTGTAGTTTCTTTTTTTTTGCACTGATGTCTGCTTATTTGTATTGATGTCTGTCTCCCCCTCCTTTAGACTGCAAGCTTGTTGTGGGCAGGGAATGTGGCAGTTCATTGTTGTACTGTACTTTCTCAAGCGCTTAGTACAGTGCTCTGCACACAGTAAGCACTCAATAAAAGCAACTGAATGAATCCTGCTTTCTAGAGACTTAGCATTCTTAAGGTACTTAGTCCGAACTCACCATTTTGTGCCCCGAATTGATAACCTTGGGTTTTAATGAGCCAGTCACTTAGAACAGAACTCAAGCTGCAGCCAAGTGAATGCACAATAGCCCAATTTAGGCTTTCATTTGATCAGCATGCTGTGTGTCTGACCTTTATTACTAGATGCTGATAGGGAAACACCTGTACAGCTCAGTGCTGAACAGAAGTGCAATGAGCCCATGAATGTAATCATTTCTCATGGAGGTTTTAGAAACAGGGAGCGTATTGTGAAAAGCAGACTGCCATAAACCAACATAAGGAAGAAAATGCAATCTCCATCTTATCATATTTCTCATGGGCAAATGCAGTCCTGGAGGTGGTGTGAGATGAAATAATGTCTGTCTCCCCCTCTAGACTGTAAGCTCATTGTGGGCAGGGAATGTGGCTGTTTATTGTTATATTGTATTTTCCCAAACAGTACAGTGCCCTGCACACAGAAAGAGCTCAATAAATACTATTGAAGGAATGAATCCTAATGCATTTCTTTACAGAGGACTGAAAATCCTGCAGCACCTTCATTCAGGAGCAATACAGTGAAGGCTAGGGGATAAAACATTTTATTTGCTTTTTTCCCAACGATCAAGGTATCCAAACCAACCAAATCAAAGCGGTGTGGTCTAGTGGAGAGAACACAGGCCTGAGAGTCAGAAAGATCTGGGTTCCAATCCCAGCTCCACCACTTGTCTTCTCTGGGACCATGGGCAGGCTATTTCATTTCTCTGGGCCTCAGGTACCTCATCTGTAAAATGGGGGTGAAGACTGTGAGCCCTATGTGAGACAGGGATGGTACCCAACCTAATTAGCTTGTATCTACCCAAGTGCTTGTAATAATAACGATGACATTTGTTAAGTGCTTACTATGTGCAAAGCACTGTTCTAAGCACTGGGGGGGATACAAGGTGATCAGGTTGTCCCATGTGGGGCTCACAGTCTTAATCCCCATTTTACAGATGAGGTAACTGAGGCCCAGAGAAGTTAAGTGACTTGCCTAAGGTCACACAGCAGACATGTGGCAGAGCCGGGATTAGAACCCATGACCTCTGACTCCCAAGCCCGGGCTCTTTCCACTGAGCCACGTTGCTCACGCTGCTTGTACAGTGCCTGACATAATAGTAAGTGCTTAACAAATACTAAAAAAAAACCTGTTTATTCTCTACTTCAAGCCCTGGACAAAGCAATAGCTTGGAGAAGTCCAACAATTCTTTCTCTGTGAATCAGTAATAGTTCCAAGAATGGAACCCCATTGTTATGGAACGAGACTTAGATTTCCGAATCCTGTTCTAACCTATATTCAAATCTGCATTCTTGCCAGCCAATTTCTGAAATGAAAAATAAACAGTATCCAAAGCCACATAGTTACAACTGGTCCAGTAAATCAGTGGTCAATCAATGTATTTATTGAATTCTTACTGAATGCAGAGCACTATACTAAACACTTGGGAAAGCACAATACAATTCAGACCTGAAGCAGTGTGGCTTAATGGAAAGGGCACGGGCCTGAGAGTCAGAAGGTCTTGGGTTCTAATTCCAGCTCCATCACTTGTCTGCTGTGTGACCTCGGGCAAGTCACTTTACTTCTCCGGGCCTCAGTTACCTCATCTGCAAAGTGGGGATTGAGACTGTGAGCCCCACGTGGGACAGGAACTCTGTACAACTCGATTTGCTTGTATCCACCCCAGGGCTTAGTAGAGTGCCTGGCTCGTAGTAAGTGCTTAGCAAATATTATTATTATTACTACTATTGAGCTCCTTCAATAGAAAACAGTATATGCATAATCCTTCAATCAATTCATTAATATTATTGATTGAGTACTTACTGTGTTCAAAGCACCTGTGCTAAGTAGTTGGAATGAGTAATCAATCAATCACATTTAGTGAGAGCTTATTGTACTAAGTGCTAGGGATGGTTCAGTAGAAAAGAGTCAGTAGAAATATTCCCTGCCTTCACTCGAACTCCGTCAAACTATTACGGCTGAACTCCCCTTCGACAATAGAGATATCTCTAGGCACATATATTTACAAGGAGAAATAGTGCACTGGTCACTATGTAATAAATGAAAATTTTTTTGGCAAGGAGTGAGAAGCTACTTTCAGCCTTTTCTCTCTGGTGTGAGGGATAAGTTCGACTGGAATTCACAAAGCACTGTTATAGATGGGATAATTTGACAGTGTGATCTATTGATCAATGATATCACATGTCTCTATATACACCACCTGTTAATTGTTAAGGTAAATACTGGATTATTGAATAGCAGGGTTGATAAGCCTGCCTGACATCCTGCTATAGCCAACATTTGGAGCCTGTTACGACATGGCTCTTAAAGTCTGAATGTCTCCCACGTTTATCCAAGAATAACATGGGCTTTCGTTTGTCACACTGATCTCCCCGAACTGTCTGTTCTTTGTTAAACTGACGACAGCAAGAATAGTGTTGAACATTAAACAGAACCAAGAAAGCAGAGTTTACAGGAAAAAAAAGACTGCAATGGTGAAAATTAGCCCTTGCTAATTCTAGCTCTAGCTTCTAGTTCTTCCCTTAGACTCTGAATTTAGTCTTCTGTCTAAGCGTATGTGACTGAGTTTTTAAAACCCATTTGGGATAAGGTCCATTTTCCAAGAGATTATTTTTCTCCCTTGGCAAGTAGGACTTTCCAGCCTACTATTCCTTCTCCAATTTCAATCCCTGGAAAATAAACCTGATTATAAAATGAGAACAAAATATTTTATATGTTGAAAGGAGAGTGATCTTTCCACAACTCTGGACTTCGAGCTTCTTTAAGGTAGAAGAGACAAAGAGGTAAAAGGGAAAGGAGAGTCAGGTGCTGCAAACCTTATCTGTAATTTATTGATTTACATTAATGTCTGTCTCTCTCTCTAGACTGTAAGCTCATTGTTGGCCTGGAATGTGCCTGTTCATTGTTATATTGACTCCCGAGTGCTTAGTACAGTGCTCTGCACAGAGTAAGTGCTCAATAAATATGATCGGATGAATGCATGAATGAATGACAGTATGGCAAGCGACATGCACGCTGATGGATGAATTTCACCAGCAGTGATTTCTCCATTTCTCCATTGTTCTTCAGCCTCAATTCCCTTGAAAAAGAGAAGGCTGTCAGCAAAAATTATTTTTCACTTTTGCTGTTACTTGGAGGGCCAACTCCATTCAATTCAAAGACACAAATGGAACATTTAGATGGCCAACTTCAGCCCAACTTCAGCCTCCTCTAGAGAAGTCTTCTGATTTTCCAAATTATTACAGATGTTATTTAAAACAGATGTTACATTATCCCATCAGAGTTGGGGTGTCCAGATTCTGTTCGTTAACTGCATGTAAAGCTATGGCACGTGATTCAGTTTCTTTTTTTTTGTATTTGCTAAGTTTTTACAACGTGCCAGGCTTTGTACTAGAAATTTCCCACGTCTCTGAATTTAATATATGAATGGAGAATTTATTTATTTATAAATAAATTTATAAATTCATCATTATTATTAATTTATTATTTATCCATTTATATGTTATTGTACTGAATATAAATGGAGCGGCACATGGCTTTTTCCAATGAGGATCTTTTTAAATACCTGTTTATTTCAGAACCATATTTTCTCTGACAGGCCTAGTGGACAGAGCACTGACAGTTTAAGAGGCTCACTTTATAGTCCCTGCTGTGTTAATGATATGCTGTGTGACTTTGGGACAGTCACTCAACCTCTCTGTTTCTCAGCTTCCCCATGTCGCTCTCAGAGGGGAGAGGGGAGGAGAGGGGAAACACTAGCTACAATTCTCTGTATACAGTGGATGCTCATTATATACTTCTGATCAACTAAATGATTGATTGCTCTGTGACAAATCAATTAGTACAGTGCTCTGTACACAGTAAGCACTCGATAAATATTATTGATCAACTGATTAATCTTGACCTGTCAGTGGGGCTGAAAGGAGTGCTGATCTCTTATAAGACTTCCCCACAACACGATCATGCTTGATACCATCACAATGTCACAATGTCAGTAGCATCATCTTCAAAATTAAAGGACTGGAGCATGTGTGTTTTTGTGCATGCTGTTGGAGGGGGGGGGCATGTCAGAATATGTGTTTACCTACAGATATTTACATTTCTATATTCGTTAAATGATGTGTGCCATACATTGTATCAAATGCTGGGGTTAGGCACAAAGATACCACTTCAAACAATCCAACTGTTTTTTAATGGTATTTGTTAAGTACTTACTATGTGCCAATACCTTACTAAGTGTTGGGATCAGTAAAAGTTCATCAAGTTAGAGAAGCAGCATGGCTCAGTGGAAAGAGCATGGGCTTTGGAGTTAGAGGTCATGGGCTCAAATCCGGGCTCCGCCAGTTACCAGCTGGGTGACTTTGGGAAAGTCACTTCACTTCTCTGGGCCTCAGTTCCCTCATCTGGAAAATGGGGATTAAGACTGTGAGCCCCCCTGGGACAACCTGATCACATTGTAACCACCCCAGCGCTTAGAACAGTGCTTTGCACATGGTAAGCACTTAATAAATACCATCATTATTAAGTTGAACAACGTCCATGAGCCATATGGGGCTCACAGTCTCAGTCTCCATTTTCCAGGTGAGGTAACTGAGGCATAGAGAAGGGAATTGACTTGCCCCAGGTCACACGGCAGACAAGTGGTAAAGGCAGGATTAAAACCCAGTTCCTTCTACCAGGCCTGAGCTCTAACAACTAGGCCATGCTACTGATCAATTGATATCATCATCAATTGATCAGTGGATTCACTGAGTGCTTAACTCTGTGGGGAGCGCTATACTAAGCTCTTGGGAAAGTACAGCACCAAAGAGTTGGCAGATGTGATCCTTGTCCTCAGGGGGTTAACAGTGTAGAGGAGGAAATAAATATTAAAATAGATTAGGGATACAGGGGAAATAGAATACAAGAAGATTTACATCAGTAATGTGGGGCTCAAGTGATTCATGATCCTTGGCCCACAGGGCCTTGTGGACATTCATTCATTCAGTCATATATTTTGAGCACTTACTGCATGCAGAGCACTGTACTAAGTGCTTGGGAGAGCACAATACAACGTTAAACAGACGTATTCCATGCCCCAAATCAGCTAACAATCTAGACTAATCAATCTCTCTAGACTCCAAGTTCATAATAGGCAGGGAATGTGTCTGTTTTATTGTTGTAGTGTACTCTCTCAAGCGTTTAGAACAGCTCCCTGTAAACAGTAAATGCTCAATAAATATGACTGACTGACCCACTGGCTTTGGTTAAAAGGAAGAGTTTCAGGGCAAAACTGAATTTTAAGTGAAGAGCTGAGAGCTGGAAGCTCAGATGACCGCAAGACAACCTAGGTAACGGTCCAGAGGCAAAAGAAAGATGAAAACTGGAGGAAGCTGGGGAGAAGTGTTGTCTGCTGGAGCGAGTGTGGTGAACCTTTACAATCTCCTAGGACTACAAATATAATTGTAAAACAATTGGTAAAATCAGGGGGTAGCCAGAGAGGAGAAAACAGCAATTCACGTTCTTCATCCTCTGATATAACAAACTGATAGCTCTCACATTGTTAACCATTGTAGAAATCTGCTGCTTTCATAAAATAAAGAAACCACACACCTATAGCCTCTTCTTTTCTTAGGCCCTTTTATTAGCAGTAATAACAGTTTCTGCCGTGTGACCCAATGTTTTGTTTTATGTGTTAATTACAGAGCAGTGGGCCTGATTCTTCACGATAGCTCCCCCCGAGTCGAAAGAAAGTTGCCACTAACTATGCATGTAGGATCAATGTTACAACATTTATCTTCAGGTTAACAAAAATATTTATTTGGGTTTGAAAAATGGACTCAAGGGGCTTGTTTTCCCACCTTCATTTAATGGGTTGGAATTTGAATCTAATTCTGGCACTATTGAAGTTAATTCTGGGAGGGCCTTCAATACCTAATTCAGATCACATCTCCTCCAGGAGGCCTTCTCTGATTAAGCCCTCTAACCCCCGGCTCCTTCTCCTTTCTGTGTTGCCTACGAACTTGGATCTCTGACCTCTGGACATCTGATATTTGCCCCATCCTCAGTCACACAGCACTTGTGACAGATCTATAAATTATATATTACAAATTATTTATCTTTATATCTTTATCCTTGTATTTATCTTTATATCTGTCTCCCCCTCTGGACTACAAGCTTGATGTTAGCAATGAATATGTCTAACCAACTCTGTTGTATTATACTCTCCCAAACCCTTAGTATAGGACTCTGCCCACAGTAAGCCCTGAATAAATTCCACTGAGGATGAAGATGATGATGATGATGATAGTGAATCAATGAGTTTCTGCCTAGATAGATGTGTCCACGTGCCCATGGAAAATGGGTGGTAAATTTAAACACTGCATAGTTGTGCTTCTGTTCATCAATGTGAGGCTGAAGGGTCTGCCAGTATATCAGAATCAGTGGAAAAAGCCAGTTAAAGCATCCTCCTGACACAGATTCTGAAGTGACATTCACAGCAGCACCTAAGTGCTCCATCAGATATGTTATTTCAACACAAAATTGTACAAAAAAGACATTTCTCTTCTTAACTCTGTCACCCGATCACATGAAGCAGCTACTATTCTTGCTTCACACCCATTCCACGTGGGACATGGACTGTGTCCAACATGATTAGCTCGTATCTACCCCAGCACTCAGTATAGTGCCTGGTTCATAGGAACCGCTTAAAAATACCATAATAATAATAATAATGGCATTTATTAAGTGCTCACTATGTGCAAAGCACTGTTCTAAGCACTGGGGAGGTTACAAGGTGATCACGTTGTCCCCCGGGGGGATCACAGTCTTAACCCCCATTTTACGGATGAGGAAACTGAGGTCCAGAGAAGTTAAGTGACTTGCCCAAGGTCACACAGCTGACAATTGGTGGAGCTGGGATTTGAACCCATGACCGCTGACTCCACAGCCTGTGCTCTTTCCATTGAGCCACTCTGCTTCTCTCAAAAAACTTACCATATGCTTCTACCATAAAAAAAACATAGATCAACAAATTTTTACTTGCTCTCCTAATGACTTGAGTTTTCTGGGCATGGCAATCAGCTCCGTTTTGCCCAACCTATTAAACTGACTAGCCACCGATATCAGACCAACTAACACAAGACACGGCTGACCTCTGCATTTAGGAATGCATTTCTTTCCAAATCGGGTGCCATAAGGTTCATAACTTAAAGACACCTTCTCTTGCCATTTCCATTCTACGATAGCTTCACCGCAATAGATGGTCTTTTCAAACGCTTTGTTTTTCCTGGCAAGCCCCAATCTTAAACAAACGCTCTCACACTTCGAAACGAGAACCGATAGAATTGTAACAGCACCGTTCGGTATGCTTCAATTTCCAGATAGAGTCAAATCTCGTCCTTTCTCCTTGTCCTTGAGGGATGTGTCATGCTGTTCCGAAATGAAACCCAGTCCTATCCTTGGACAGGAGATCACAGAAGCTGGAAAGACCAGGTTCATCTGGAGGTCATTAACTCTTTGGTTGGAGGACCATAAAAGCAACTATTTCAGTCACTCATTCATTCCTTTGATTCTTTCAGTCATATTTATTGAGTACTTACTGTGCAGGGCACTGTACTAAGCAACTGAGAGAGTACAGTACAATGATAAACAGACACATTCCCTGCATACAGAGAGTTAACAGTCTCAATAGCCAAAGGCAAATGGACTCCTTCCATCTTCTTCATTGTTTTCATGTTCTTCTTCTCACTTTAGGCCTTCCCATTTCTTTTTATAGTCAATCTCCTTTGTTACCTAAGTTCAATATAATAATAATAATAACAGTACCTGTTACATGCTTACTATGTGCCAAGCACCGTTCTAATCCCTGGGGTGGATACAAGTTGGACAGTCCCTGTCCAATGTAAGGCTCACAGTCTCAATCCCCATTTAACAGATGAGGTAACTGAGGCCCAGAGAAGTGAAGCAATTCCCTGTGTCCCTGACTGCATCATCCTCTGCCTACCCCAGAGCATGTTTACCTGACATAAATTAATGTTTTAGTTGGAAAAGTGACTGTCTCCTGGATTTCATTCATCTATAGTGAAAAATTAACCCTCTAAGCAGCTGGACCAGTTTACCTACTTACTCGTACCCATCCTCAGAAATTGCGTATATATGCTTATTCAACTGCACATTCATTGTTTATTTAATAATAATAATAATAATAATAATAATAATGGTATGATTATGGTAATTATGGTTAAGTGCTTACTATGTGCCAAGCACTGTTCTAAGGGTTGAGGTAGATATAAGTTCCTCAGGTTGTCCCACATGGGGCTCACAGTCTTAATCCCCATTTTACAGATGAGGTGACTGAGGCACAGAGAAGTTAAGCGACTTGCTTAGAGTCACACAGCTGACAAACAGCAGAGTGGGGATTAGAACATTCGACCTCTGACTCCCACCCGGGCTCCTTCTGCTAAGTCACGCTGCTTCATATTTGGATTAATGTTTATAAATGCTTTTACGCCCTCATTAGAATGTAAGCCCCTTGCAGGTAGGGAATGAGCCCATCCCTTGCTTTGAATTTCCCAAGTGTTTAGCTCAGTGTAGTGCATTCAGTGGTGCTCGAAAATTACTATTCCTTCTATGCTACTTGTAAAGAGAGTTTCAAGGCAGGGTGGCTGAATGGGAGAGAGCATGAAGCTAAAAGTCACAGGACCTGGGTTCTAATCGTTTACCCATTCATTCATTTAATCATATTTATTGAGCGCTTACTGTGGGCAGAGCACTGTATTAAATGCTTGGAAAGTACAATACAGCAATAAAAAGAGATGATCCCTGCCCACAATGGGCTCACAGTCTAGACAGTAAGCTCATTGTGGGCAGGGACTGTGTCTTTCGATTGTAATGTTGTACTCTCCCAAGCGCTTAGTACAGTGCTCTGCATATGGTAAGCACTCAATAAATATGGTTAACTGACTGACTCTACCAGCTGCCTGTTGTGTGACTTGGGCAAGTCATCTAGATTCTCCGTACCTCCATTTTCTCATCTGCAAAATAATAATTGTAATTATAATGGCATTTATTAAGCACTTACTATGTGCAAAGCACTGTTCTAAGCGCTGGGGAGGTTACAAGGTGATCAGGTTGTCCCACGAGGGGCTCACAGTCTTAATCCCCCCTTTTACAGGTGAGGTAACTGAGGCTCAGAGAAGTAAAGTGACTTGCCCAAAGTCACACAGCTGACAAGTGGCGGAACCAGGATCTGAACCCATGACCTCTGACTCCAAAGCCCGGGCTCTTTCCACTGAGCCACGCTGCTTCTGGGGATCCGATGTTTGTTCTCTCTCCAATTTACACTGTGAGCCCCATGTGGGATAGGGACTGGGTGTGACCCGATTAATCTATATTACCCTAGTGCTTAAAACAGTGCTTGACACATAGTATGTGCTAAACAAATAGCATAACAATCATGAGTCTTTCCTTATATTTCTAGAGAAAGTAACCAAGATACCTGAGCCAGATAATGTATCCTCTCATCAAATATTATTTTCTAAGGAAGTCTCTGCAAGCGGCCTTGGACTTTAGTATTCTTTACTCTTCAGGATATGACTAAGCCCTCTGTAGCTTTCAGGGTCTAATATGTGACACGTTAAATAGGTTTCACATAACTAGAGGGAGAGCCCTGTTCAAGAAAACTAAGCTAAAGACTCTCAGTGTTAACGAACTTGAAACTTCTGAGAACAGACAACCAGAGAGTTAACAATGGGCACACTTCAAAAAAATCCAGTAGATAAATTAAAGCCATTGATTCTTTTAAGTCTGCAGCTTGGCACATACTCTGCTGCTAGAGGACACACTGTGTGGTTTGTCAACTTCCCAAATGTTACCTTGCCCGCATAAATATGTGCCTTATAGCCAGGGCTAGGTGACTTGGTGATCAAACAGCTGGGTTTGGAAGTGAAATACAGCTCGTCTCATCGACCATGGTTGTTATGTTGAAAAATGCAAATCTGAAAAGGATGGTAATAGATCAGATTTTTTCTTTGGAACTGCCGGAAATAGGTGAGGGCTTAAATTCTAACAAATTTATCTTGTAAGATGAAAGTCACTCTCTATATGTACAGACTAAATTTTAAATCATGTTATACAAGTTATTGAAAACAGGTAATAGATCTTGATTCTTGACTTGGAATGATGTGATCAGAATTAATGGAGAATGTTCAGGGAATATTTGAGCTGGCTAACAAAAATGGCTACAATTGGGAGTGACCTTGGGCAAGTCATTTAACTTGTCTGAGCCTCAGTTACCACATCTGTAAAATGGGGATGAAGACTGTGAGCCCTGAGTGGGACAGGGATGGTATCCAGCCCATTTGGGGCTCACAGTCTTCATCCCCATTTTACAGATGAGGTAACTGAGGCAAAGAGAAGTTAAGTGACTTGCCCCAAATCCCACAGCTGACAAGTGGTGGAGCCAGGATTAGAACTCACGACCTCTGACTCCCACAACCGTGCTCTTTCCACTAATCCAGGCTGCTGTATTTATGGAGAACTTACTATATGCAGAGCACCAAACAAAGTGCTTGAAAGGACACAATGCAACAGAGCTGGTAGACACAACAAGCCCACAACAAGCTCACAGTCTAAAAGGGGAGACAGACATTGATATAAATAAATGATCGGTAATGTGTAATTTAAACATATGAACATAAGTACTGTGGGGTTGAGGGTGGGACAAATGTAATAAATAATAATAATGGTATTTGTTAAGTGCTTACTAGGTGCCAAGCACTGTTCTAAGCCCTGGAGGAGATACAAGGTAATCAGGTTGTCCCATGTGGGGTTCACAGTTTTAATCCCCATTTTTACAGATGAGGTAAAAGAGGTACAGAGAAGTTAAGTGACTTGCCCAAAGTCTCACAGCTGACAAGTGGGGAAGTCAGGATTAGAACCCACAACCTCTGAGTCCCAAGCCCGGGCTCTTGCCGCTAAGCCACGTTGCTTCTCAGATCCAGCTTGTACTTCCCAAGTGCTTAGTACAGTGCTCTGCACACAGTGAGCGCTCAATAAATACGATTGAATGAATCCAAAGGCATAGACGAGGCAGAAGGGAGAGGGAGCTGGGGAAAAGAAGGTTCAATCAGGGAAGGCCTCTTGGAGGAGGTGTGCACTTAATACCCAGCCATGATCAGTAACTTCATCTTATAATATGAAGGACAGAATTGCAAATCGACACATAAATTGTGGTATTTACAAAACGCTATGTACCAGGTGCTGTACTAAGCGCTGGGGTGGATACTGCTTCTCACACATAAAGACAGACATACACATACACAAATACACACACTCAGTGCGGGAGACCTCACAAACCCTGCCTCACTCACACCACAACGTTGTGGTGTGAATTCCAAGGAGGCTTTGGAAGGCCGAGACTTTGCCAACAGAAGTAATGGCTGCGATATTTCTGGGTGGAGAATCGGCGAAGACTTCCGAAGAATTACTATTGGCAAAGAGAGAGAGATGAGCTTACCTGCACAAAGAAAGTTTCAGCATTAAGTGGCATTTTAAGGTCAGTGAGGAGCAACTTGACCCCACCCTACCTTCTTATTGTTTCTATTTTACACCTCCGAGATCAAAGAGAGTTGCTGGGCACAGTCTCATTATTTTGTAACATGACATTAGACTTCTAAGGTTATAGCATTTCCCATTACATTTGGAATAAATGTCCAAAGAGCCTAATGGGCAAGCTACAGCAGCGTACTTCAAAAAATCAAGAAACTTATAAAAAAGGCTTTTATCTGGCTAAGGTCTCGAATGGAAATTACATTTTCTCGGATTGATGTGGGATAATTCTGGGAGCCCCGTTATGGGGTCATCGGTCATGGGAAAAGAGGGTTTATCCTTTTGTGGCTAGAAATTCTTAGAGACTAAATAAAACGAAGGATTTAAGGCATCCTTAGCAGCCAGAATAAATAGTAGAGCATACGGAAGTGACACAACAATGGTTAGGGGAATGGTGAGATTCGTTTATGAGGAAGGATTACAAAATAAATGCAAGATGTACAAGGGAAGCAGCATGGCCTAAGGGATAAAGCACAGGCCTGGAATCCAGAGGACCTAGGTTCTACTCCCGGCTCCACACCTTGCCAGCTGTGTGACCTTGGGCATGTCACTTTGCTTCTCCGTGCCTCAGTTTCCTCAACTGCAAAATGGGGATTCAATACCTGTTCTCCTTTCTACGTAGACTGTGAGCCCCTTATGGGACAAAACTGTTTGACCTAACTTGTATCTACCATAGCGCTTAGAATAATAATAATAATAATAATGATGATGGCATTTATTAAGTGCTTACTATGTGCAAAGCACTGTTCTAAGCACTGAACAGTGCTGGACACATAGTCAGCACTTAACAAATATCATTTTTTTTTACAAAGACGTCACTTGGCTTAGAGGGAGAAGGGTATTATAGCAATATCCTCCTTTTTTGAAACAATAAAGAGGAAGCAAAATTAGTTAAGGGCAAACAAGGAGAAAATGTATTATAAGGTAGATTAATGATTCAGCCTGAATTATTATAATTCAGTCTGTAAGCTCATTTTGGGAATGGAATGTGTCCACCAAATCTGTTATATTGTTCTACTGTACTCTCCCAAGTGTTTAGTATGGAGCCACTGGCCTGAGAGTCAAAAGGACCTGGGTTCTAATCCCAGCTTTGTAACTTGTCTGCTTTGTGACGTTGAGCAAGTCACTTCACTTCTCTGTGTCTCATTTACCTCATCTGTAAAATGAGTACTAAGACTTTGACCCCGATGAGGGACAGGGACTGTTCCTAACCTGATTAGCTGGTATCTCCCCCAGTGCTTAGAACAGTGTTTGACACACACGAAGAGCTTAACACTGTTATTATTATTACTATTATCATTATTTAAAATATGATTGATCCACTGATTGAAATGTTCTCTAGCAGAAACATTTGTAAACCACAAAGGCCATAAGACTTAGAGATTCTAAAGGCATTAATTGTATATGCACAGGCAAGTCTCCCTGTTGTCAACTTGACCCTTCAAAGTAAATTTATTCTGGGCAGGTTGACGTCAAATCTGACCTGAAGCTGACTTAACAACCTCTTGACTTAGACAAAGTCACTCCAAACCTTTTAGTCTCTGTATCTCCATTGGGACAATGGGAATAAGGCCTGATTTTCCCTTCAATTTAGAAATACCCCGAAGATAAAATAAGACAGTAGAATAATAACAATAATCATCATAACAACGACAGTGATATTTATTAAGTGCTTGCTATCAAGCACTGTGTTAAGCAATGGAGTACATAAAAGATGATCAGGTCAGTCACGGACTTCACAGTCAAAGGAGGGGGAGCATTTTATCCCCATTTCATCATTCATTCATTCATTCAATTGGATTTATTGAGCGCTTACTGTGTGTAGAGCACTGTACTAAGTGCTTGGCAAGTACAATTCAGCAACAGATAGAGACAATCCTTACCCAAACAACTGGCTCACAGTCTAGAAGGGGGAAGAGAGACAACAAAACAAAACAAGTAGAGAGGCGTCAATAGCATCAAAACAGATAAAGAGGATTTTCCCCATTTTACAGATGAGGAAGCTGAGGCACAGAGAAGTGACCTGCTCCAAAGATACAAAGTAGGCAAATGGTGGAATCAGAATTAAAACTCGGTTCTCCTGACTCCCAATCACTCAGTCAATCAATGGCATTTATTGAGCACTTATTATGTACAGAGAACTGTGTTCAGTTCTTGGGAAGAACAGTATGGCAGAATTGGTGGAAATGTGTCCAACCTAATTGACTTCTATCAACTGTAGCACTTAGAACAGTAAGTAAGGGCTTAATGAATATAATAAAGGAAATGCTTCCTGCCCACAACCAGCTTACAGCCTAGATGGGAGAAATTAATTAATATAATCAATTACAGATATTTACATTGGTATAGTACACTTTCCACACTAGGCCTCACTGCTTCCCAGTGGAAGTAAAAATGCTTTCATTCATTCATTCAGTCATCTTTATTGAGCACTTAGTGTGTGCAAAGCACTGTTCTAAGTGCTTGGGAGAGTACAATATAACAATAAACAGACACATTCCTGCCCACAGCAAAGTCGCAGTCTAGAGACGAGCTTACAGTCATTGGGAATGAAGGTGCTGCTACATTAAAAATATATATTTTGTTCAGATTCTCTGGCCGGGATAGGTTGTCAAGCTACAGGAGGATCATTTCTGTGTGTTTACACAGGAGGACAATGTTTGTGTTCCTTAAAATGATGATCGGTCAGGACAGGCCCAGGAGCACATGTCAGGGGGTTGTCTCCCAGCTACATTCCATCGGCTGCATCTGCTTCTGGGGAATTGCTAACATTGGTCCGAAAGTAGCCTGCACTGACTGCAGGTGACTGACTCTAAGTCGGACACAGGTATGATAAGGCCCGTGGGCTTTCGTTTGATTTAATCTGGCCTGGAAGCCAGATCTGGCCGGCCTCTTGGTCAACTCCTCCCCATTTCTGGGGCTTATTACCCAACCCCGGCCCACATCATCCCCCAGGCCTGGAATGCCAAGCTAGCTCTCTTCCTCCCTTCAAAGCCCTACTGAGAGCTCACCTCCTCCAGGAGGCCTTCCCACACTGAGCCCCCTCCTTCCTCTCCTCCTCCTCCCCCTCCCCCTCCCCCCTGCCTTACCTCCTTCCCCTCTCCACAGCACCGGTATAAACGTATATATGTTTGTACATATTTATTACTCTATTTCATTTGTACAAATTTATTCTATTTATTTTATTTTGTTAATATGTTTTGTTTTGTTGTCTGTCTCCCCCTTCTAGACTGTGAGCCCGCCATTGGGTAGGGACCGTCTCTATATGTTGCCAACTTGTACTTACCAAGCGCTTAGTACAGTGCTCTGCACACAGTAAGCACTCAATAAATACGATTGAATGAATGAATAAATGAACTCTTTGCCAGCCAGAGAGGCATGGGCCATCCCACTGAAGATTGGGTCTGCTTATTGTTATACTCTCCCAGGGGCTTAGTACACTGCTCCGCACCCAGTAAGCACTCCATAAATACAACTGATTGATTGATTGATTGATTGATAACTGTGGTGGTATTTTTTAAGCACTTACTGTGTGCCAGGCACTGTACTAAGTGCTGGGGTAGATCCAAAATAATCAGCTCAGACACAGTCCCTGTCCCACATAGGGCTCACCGTTTTTAAACCCCATTTTACAAGTGAGGTAACTGAGTCACAGAAAAGTGAAGTGATTTGCCCGAGGTCACACAGCAGACAAGTGGTGGAGCCGAGATTAGAACCCAGGTCTTGTGACTCCCAGTCCTGTTCTCTTTCTACTAGGCCAAAGGCCACGATCTAGGGAAGCATGGCTTGTGGAGGTAACTGGCGGTGTCCACATGATCATAGATTGAAGTAGCTGAAGTCTTCACTTGTCCTGGCCCCACTCCCCACTCAGTCAATCGATCAATCAATCAATCAATCATATTTATTGAGTATCTACTGTCTGCAGAACACTGTACTAAGCGCTTGGAAGAGTACAATATAACAGAGTTGGGAGACACGTCCCCTGCCCTTCCCAGACTGAGCCCCCTCCTTCCTTTCCCCCTCCTCCCCCTCCTCATCCCCCCCCCGCCTTACCTCCTTCCCCTCCCCACAGCACCCGTATATACGTTTGTACATATTTATTACTCTATTTATTTATTTATTTTATTTGTACATATTTATTCTATCTATTTTATTTTGTTAATATGTTTGTTTTGTTGTCTGTCTCCCCCTTCTAGACTGTGAGCCCGCTGTTGGGTAGGGACCAGCTCTATATCAATCAATCAATCAATCGTATTTATTGAGCGCTTACTGTGTGCAGAGCACTGTACTAAGCACTTGGGAAGTACAAGTTGGCAACATATAGAGACAGTCCCTACCCAACAGTGGGCTCACAGTCTAGAAGGGGAAGACAGAGAACAAAACAAAACATATTAACAAAATAAAATAAATATGTTGCCGACTTGTACTTCCCAAGTGCTTAGTACAGTGCTTTTCACACAGTAAGCGCTCAATAAATACGATTGAATGAATGAATGAATGCCCACAATGGGGTTACGGTCTAGAGGGAAAGACAGACATTAATATAAATAAATAAATTACAGGTAGGTAAGGGAGTGCTTTAAAGCTGTTGGTGAGGTGTTTCTGTTTCATGAGGAGGTTTATGGACAACCATTGGAGGTTTTTGAGGAGTGGGGAAACATGGACTGAATGTTTTTGTAGAAAAATGATCTGGGCAGTAGAGTGAAGTACGGACTGGAGACGGGAGAGACAGGAGGCAGGGAGGTCAGCAAGGAGGCTGATACGGTAATCAAGGTGGGAGAGGATGATTGATTGGATTAATGTGGTAGCAGTTTAGATGGTGAGGAAAGGGCAGATTTTAGCCATGTCATGAAGGTTGAACAGACAGGATTTAGTGATAGATTGATGAGGAGATGAGTCAGGCCAAAGTTACTGTCGTGAGACAGGAAGGAGGTGATGCTGTCTACAGTGATGGGAAAGTCTAGGGAAGGACAGGTTTTGGTTGGAAAGACAACTTTGAGGTCGCTGCAAGATATCTGAATAGAGATGTCCTGAAGGCAGGAGGAAATGTGAAACTGCAGAGAGGGAGAGAGATCGAGGCTGGAGATGGAGATTTGGGAATCACACGCATAGAGGTGATAGTTGAAGCCTTGGGAGTGAATGAGGTCTCCAAGGGACTGGGTGTCGATGGAGAATAGAAGGGGACCCAGAACTGAACCTTGAGGGACCCCCACAGTTAGGGGGTGGGAGGCAGAATAGGAGCCCTTGATGGAGACAGAAGGAACAACCAGAGAGATAGGAAGAGAACAAGGAAAGCACAGTGTCAATAAAGCCAAGGTTGGATAATGTTTCCAGGAGAAGAGGACGGTCAACAGTTCGAAGGCATCGGAGAGGTTGAGAAAGATTGGGATGGAGTAGAAGCCACTTAGCCTCCATGGCCTCAGTTCCCTCATCTGTAAAAGGGGGATAAGTTAGATTTTGAGCTATCTGTAAGACAAGGAGTGGGGAATTGTACTTTCCAAGCACTTAGTACAGTGCTCTGCACACAGTAAGCGCTCAATAAATACAACTGAATGAATGAATGAGAGAGAAAAGGCAGGGAGAGACAGAGAGAGATAGACACTTATTACATAGGAGGAGCTCAATGATGATAACAATACTTGGGATATTTGATAGGCATTTACTATGTGCCAAGCACTGTACTCTGTGCTGGGGTCGATCCAAGATAAGCAGGTCTCACATGGGGCTCACAGTGTAAGTAGGAGGGAGAACAGGTACTGAATCCCCATTTTGAAGCTGAGGGAACTGAGGCACAGAGGAGTTAAGTGACTTGCCTAGGGACTCACAGCAGGTAAGTGGTGGAGTCATGATTAGAACCCAGGTCCTCTGAGTCCCAGTCCTGTGCTCTCCCCACTAGGCCATGCTGTTTCTCACATGCCGGGCTTTTTGCTTAATATCCACCATGATTAAATACTATTTCTCCCTACTCCCCAGAGCTACTGTGGTTCCAGCCTAGATGATGATAATGATGATGATGATATTTGTTAAACGCTTAGTATGTGTCAAGCACTGTTCTAAGTGGTGGGGTAGATACAAGATTATCAGGTAGTCCCACGTGGGGCTCACAGTCTTTATCCTCATTATGTATATATATATGTATATATATATATATATATATATATATATATATATTGGAATTTATTAAGCGCTTACTATGTGCAGAGCACTGTTTGAAGTGCTGGGGAGGTTACAAGGTGATCAGGTTGTCCCACGTGGGCTCACAGTCTTAATCCCCATTTTACAGATTTTTACAGACCTGCATTTTACAGATGACATAACTGAGGCACAGAGAAGTTAAGCGACTTGGCCAAAGTCACACAGCTGACAAGTGGCGGAGCTGGGATTAGCACCCATGACCTCTGACTTCCAAGCCCGTGTTCTTTCCACTAAGTCACGCTACTTCTCTAAAAAATTTAACCACTTACTATGTGCCAAGCACTGTTCTAAGCGCTGGAATGGATACAAGGTAATCAGGTTGTCCCACATGGAGCTCACAGTCTTAATCTCCATTTTACAGATGAGGTAACTGAGGCCCAGAGAAGTGAAGTGACTTGCTCAAAGTCACACAGCTGACAAGTGGCAGAGCTGGAATTAGAACCCACAACTTCTAACTCCCAAGCCAGTGCTCATTCCACTAAACCATGCTGCTCCTCTAAACCCTAAAGTTTTGCTACCCATATCAGAACTGAGTCCTGGCAAACTCCATATTAATTTAGCCTCAGTCTTTTCGGATGTTCACAGATATTCAGATATAGCCATAGAGAAGGAGCATGGCATAGTGGATAGAGCCCTGGGCCTGGGACTCAGAAGGACCTGGGTTCTAATTCCAGCTCAGCCACTTCGCTGCGTGATCTTTGGCAAGTCACTTAACTTCTCTTCGCCTAATCTGTAAAATGGGGAGTAAGACAGTGAACCCCATGTGGGACATGGACTGTGTCCAACCCGATGAACTTTTATTTACTCCAGCATTTAGTACAAGGTCTGGCACCTTGTAAGCACTTTACGAGTAGCATTAATTTTTAAAAAAATATGCAAAGTGCCATCTTTGAATATAAATAATAATAATAATAATAATGTTGGCATTTATTAAGCGCTTACTGTGTACAAAGCACTGTTAGAAGTGCTGGGGAGGTTACAAGGTGATCAGGGTGTCCCACGGGCGGCTCACAGTCTTAAACCCCATTTTACAGATGAGGTAACTGAGGCACAGAGAAGTGAAGTGACTAGCCCAAAGTCACACAGCTGACAAGTGCCAGAGCTGGGATTTGAACCCATGACCTCTGACTCCAAAGCCCGTGCTCTTTCCACTGAGCCAGGCTGCTTCTCTATTAAGGTCAGCTATATTGTAACTCACTTGATGATTTTTATGTAATAACAATTAATAATAATTATCGTATTTGCTAAGCACTTAGTATGTGCCAGGCACTGTTACATATAAAGCCACTTATGGAGGAAAAGCAGATACAATGCACAAGCACAATCCTTTGAAACTGTGACTTAATTTGAGCCCCCTTTTTCCCCAGACTGAGCCCCCTTTTTCCTCTCCTCCTCCCCATCCCCCCGCCCTACCTCCTTCCCCTCCCCACAGCACTTGTATATATATTTGTATGGATTTATTACTCTATTTATTTTACTTGTACATATTTACTATTCTATTTATTCTGTTAATGATGTGCATATTTACATGTTTTGTTTTGTTGTCTGTCTCCCCCTTCTAGACTGTGAGGCCGTTGTTGGGTAGGGACAGTCATTATATGTTGCCAACTTGTACTTCCCAAGTGCTTAGTACAGTGCTCTGCACACGGTAAGCGCTCAATAAATACGATTGAATAATGAATGCAAAGTGTTTCGGCTTTTTTTTTACAGCAGTTACACTGTGTGGCTTAAGTTGGAATTCAGTGCACTGGCCATTTAACTGCATAACGTTGAACTCCATTTCCAGAGAAACAGAAATTTTGCATAAGGTTGATGTTTTCTGTGAGAAAATAAAGTTAGAGACTTGAACCACCTGTCTCTGGTTACTAGGCAGTTTTTTTTCCCTGCACTTTAATTGGACAGATGGTATTTTAGAGAAATTTTGTTTTCTTTTCTTCTGATAAGGGAGTGCCCACAGAGGATTAGTATAAACTTTTCACAGTAAAGGTTACTTATGAACTGGCACAAACCAGTGATAGCAGTAGAAGTGATTTTTACATCAACAAAGAATCTTTTCAATTAGGAAAAAGGGCAGGATTTGTGTTTCTTTGAAGGGTTGTTTATAGCCACCCAATAGCATGGATACTTTAAAATAATGACTTACAGATTGACGGTCAATTTATCCCAAATCAAGGCTGAATCATCTATTCTTAATTGACCTTGACTTTAGTTTGGAACTGCTAAGCTGTTAACTCAGTTTATGATTCCACAGCCCCGTGGAAGCTAAGAAACGTGCCTCAAAACCAGTTCCATTTCTTCCGAGTAAATGGGAAACTGACCGTTCCGTCTCATTTGCTGAAGCACATTTCATTTTTATGGTATTTGCTAAGTGCTTGCTATGTGTCAACCACTTTTCTAAGCCCTGGACTAGATTCAAGTTTATCAGGTTGGACACAGTCCCTATTCTACACGGGGTTCACAGCCTAATTGGAGGGAGGAGTATTTAATCCCCATTTTACGGATGAGGTAACTGAAGCACAGGGAAGCCCAGCCAGCATTTTTCAGAGAAGGGATTAGAACCCAAGTCCTCTAACTCCTAGGCCCGTGGTCTTTCCACTAGGCCATGCTGCTTCTCAGCCCTAAGTCAACCTCATGGTTTTCAGAATAGTTCTTGGGCCTTAAAATAATGTAATAAGAATAATAATAATAATAATAATGGCATTTATTAAATGCTTACTAGGTGCAAACCACTGTTCTAAGCGCTGGGGAGGTTACAAGGTGATCAGGCTGTATCAGGGAATGTATCTGTTTGTTGCTGAAGTGTTCTCTCCCAAGTGCTTAGTTACAATGCTTTGCACACAGTAAGTGCTCAATAAATATAAAGAAGCAGTATGGTGTAGTGGATAGATCCCAGGCCTGGGACTCAGAAAGTCATGGGTTCTAATCCCAACTCCACCACTCATTTTCCGTGTGACCTTGGGCAGGCCACTTCATTCTCTGGGCCTCAGTTACCTCATCTGTAAAATGGGGATTGAGACTATGAGCCCCACTTGGGACAGGGACCATTTGCTTGTGTCCACCACAGTGCCTCACACACAGTAAGTGCTAAAGAAATACCACAGTTATTATCATTATTATTATTATTATTCATAGCAGTAATAGTAGTAGTATATGAATGAAAGAATACTGATTCCCAGACAAGTATTTTTTTCCAATAGTTCATCTGGATGCCAATCTTGAAATTGAAAGTCCTCTCAATAGCAAATTCGATACCTTAGGATTTTAGGGGAATTAAAGGTCAGAATGGAATAGTCTTAGAGGAAAATACCATGGTTGCCACTTGTCAAGTACATAGTGTTCATCTATCAGTGGTATTTATTGAGTACATGCTGTGTGCAATATACTGTATTAAGTACTTGGAAGAGTATATAATCAGGTCTGTTAGAGTCCCTGTATAACACAAAGCTCCCACTCCAGTGTGGCAGGGAGCACTAGCATTGAATCCCTATTTTCAGATGAAGAAATTGAGGTCCAGAGAAATTAAGTAACTTGCCTAAAGCCTCACAACAGGCAATTGGCAGAGACCGGAATTTGAACCCAGGTCCTGTGCTTCCCAGGCCGGTGCTTTTTCCACTAGGCCGTGCTGCTTCCTGATCATTTAGGTGCCGCTAAATGTTCCTTCAGCAAAACTTTTATTTCCTATTGAACAGAATGCCCCATTCGCACCTCCAGAGATGCAACATCCTCTCTAATAATAATAGCAATGATCGTGTGTGATAGTATTTACAAAGCAACATTTGGACATGGGACAATCAGACCAGACAGTCTCCGCCTCCAGAGACGCTCACAGTCTAAGGGTTTGGGAAAACAGACATTTTATCATTTTATAGATGAGGACACCGAGGCACAGGGAGGAATAAGTGACTTGCCCAAGGTTACATAGCAGGTAGCAGCATCTGTCCCATGCTCTTTCCACTGGGCCCCAATGCCTCTTACAGGAGAACCACTCTCCCCTCTTTCCTATATTCTCTGCTCCAATCCTGCTTATGCACTTCAGGCAAAATCACCTGGACCAAACCCATCCATCCTCGACTCCAAATGGGAATGCCGCGGCTCTGTGGTTTTCCATAGCATTTGTGAGCAGCAGTCAGTCACCCAGCAGCAGGGCAGAGACAGAACTGGTCCTGCCAGGCCCCTTTTGGCACTGTTGCTGAAAAGGAAATGATGCCAGTGAGAAGGAAGAGGAGGAAAAGACAGAGAAGGGGGTGACCCAGAAAACATCCTCTGCCCCACACTGATATAGGGTTGATTCAGAGAGAAGTCATAACTGTTTTCTTTTCCTGCAGGAGGGAGACAGAGGCGGAGGAGAAAGTGGTGACCCAGAAAACCTCCTCTGGCCCGGACTGATAGAGGGCTGACTCAGAGGGGAGTCACGACTGTCTTTTCCTGCAGGAGCTAAGATCGCTCACCCAGATTTCCCACTCAGGTCCTCCCCAACCTCAATGTTGCTTAACAAATAAGATCCGACGAGCTCGCAGCTCCAGATGTAGTGACTTAGGCCGACTGAAGCCAGTTACCGTTTAAGCCAACTTGGGCTTGGAACTTGAAGGTCATTTGAGGATTCCAACATTTCCAGTTGGCTCACATTCGGCCTTCCGTCTTCACTTCCCTTTCACTTCACTGGCCTGCTGGGCAAAAACGAAGGCTCGGAGCCAAATGCATTTCCATCGACTCGTTGCCCCGATGCTTATTTGTCAATTTTCTGCTTCATATCACTGTTTTTGTGACTCATTTCTTCCCAGTCTGTTTTTCAAAACTGAAACCCGGCTGTTTAAGGGGCTGCCCCATGCAAATGCAATCACATTACCCTTAAGTCAGATTCAATTTTAATAACTTTGTTGTCACGTGTGATGCAACAGCATCCCGAGTCAGCATTTGTCAAAGGTGTCCTGTTTCTCTTTGGTAGAGACATTTATCTTTACTGTAATCCTCATGGTGGGCAGGGAAACATGTCTACCAACTCAATTGTACTGTCCTCTCCCAAGCGTCTAGTTTAGTGCTCTGCCACAGTACATGCTCAATACATACCTGTTGGGTAGGGACTGTCTCTATATGTTGCCAATTTGTACTTCCCAAGCACTTAGTACAGTGCTCTGCACACAGTAAGTGCTCAATAAATACGATTTATGATGATACCCTTGATTGAATTCTGGCTAACTCCCACACTGAAAGGTACTGTCAAAGTAAGACTTCCTCTTATTTGATTCCCAAAGCAGAATAATTATTTCATAAGTATTTTTCATTTCTGATATTTTGGATCAGTATTAACCATATCGACAGTATAAACTGCACTTCGTGCAAAACACTTAAGTAGGGAGTGAGGAGCATGCCTAGGACATCAAAGACCCTCAAGGAACTGACAATATAATCAAAGAGAGAGTTGATACAAACTGAACTAAATAATCAAATTAGTGAATATGCTACAGATATTTTACATCAATATCACCATTCCTTATTACCTCCTCAGTCATGTCTCTGTGGGGATAATCTCTACTTTTACCGATAGAAATGTCATCAGAATAGTATTTCCTCAAAATGCTATGGTTTTTGAATTGGATGTCTGATTACAGATATCAACAAATCTTCCCAACACTTCTACCTCGATCCCAAACAACTATAACCAGTAGTACTTCGTATCTGAAGCAAACACAGCTGACGGCAAAATTAACTCAAGAGATCATACGTGGAGAATAAAAGCCAATGCAGAACTATAGTCTCAGCAACATTGTACCCGCAAAAAAGATGTCCTTGTTGTGTTGTAACCAAACCATTAGCTCAGAGGGATCATAACAAAATACTTAAGATCACCTGGAGAAGTAGAAATAGAGAAGCAGCGTGTCTCAGTGGAAAGAGCACGGGCTTTGGAGTCAGAGGTCATGGGTTCAAATCCCAGCTCTGCCAATTGTCAGCTGTGTGACTTTGGGCAAGTCACTTCACTTCTCTGGGTCTCAGTTACCTCTTCTGTAAAATGGGAATGAAGACTGTGAGCCCCCCGTGGGACAAGCTGATCACCTTGTAACCTCCCCACTGCTTAGAACAGTGCTTTGCACATAGTAAGTACTTAATAAACACCATTATTATTATTATTATTATTTACCCCAATTCTGGAAACAGGTCAAATCAATCAATCAATCATATTTATTAAGCACTCACTGTGTGTGAGCACTGTACAAGTGGAGGCAAACAGTAGAAGAGCAGAGAGTGATGCCAAGGATCATGGGAAGTAAAGACACCTGTAAGAAGTTGGAGTGTCTTCTAGACTGTAAGTTCCCTGTGGGCAAGTAATCTACCAACTCTACTGCATGGTACTCTCCCAAGAGCTGAGTGCAGTGCTCTGCATATGGTAAGTATTCAATAAATAATAATTATGGTATTTGTTAAGTGCTTCCAATGATTGATTTAAAGTGTACAGTGGGTACCTACTGCATTAAGTGTCTAGAGAGTGCAATAGAATTTGTAATAATAATAATAATAATGGATATTAGATTCCTTCCCTCAAGGATCTTATGATCTGAGGGGAAGAAACCATCAAATGATAGTATAGTTTTAGGGCTGACTAGCACTTCCAGGAGGTAGAGGGAACTGAGAGGTAACTTGTGGATGGTTGAAATTGCCTAGTTAAGAGTGAATATAATTCATTTAAGGAGAACAGACAATGTCCCTAAATAAATGCACTGAGAGGCAGATGCCCCTGTTACTAGGTCACTGACAATTATGTTGGTTAATTTGGGATAACTCTGCACACAGTAAGCGCTCGATAAATAAGATTTAATGAATAAATGGAAAAAAAAGCATAGAGATTTTCCATCTGACTTTGGCTCAGGCTTAATCAGTCAATTGTGTTTATTGAGCGCTTACTGTGTGCAGAGTACTGTTCTAAGTGCTGGGGGGAGTACAATGTAACAGCACTGATAGACAAATACCTTGCCCAGAATGGTAATGTTTAAAGTTTACAGTAGATAAATTCATGTGTGTTGTGTGTGTGTGTATGTGCATGTACATGGACACCTGAAAACTCAGTAACTTGCTTCATTTTTGCATACATGTTTTTATGAGCAATGAATATCAGAGGTTCCCAGAATTTAAACCTTGTGTTCATGTTTCTTGTCATTACTGCATTCCTTCTTGATTAGAAACAGCAATTAGTTGATATGTTATAAAAGTTGATGGACTGAGTCCATATCTCCGTAGAAAGTGAGCTGAGTCCATGTTGGGAGATAGCTTGGCTCTGAAAATATAATGGAATCGGGTTCCATTCTCATGCCATGGCACCAAAATATAAATACACTTTATCACTCCGTGTTTAACAGTTTCCTAATTATCGTGTAATGTAATTGACATCAACAGCCTTTACGTTCCCAAATTTCCTCCATGAGGCCTTCCCTGAATAAGCCCTCATTTCCTCTTTTCTCACTCCTGTGTCACCCTTAAACTTGGATTTCTGCCCTATATTCACCCATCCCAAGGTCCCACAGCACTTATGTACATATCCATAATTCGTTTATCTGTATTAATATCTGTCTCCCCCTCTAGATTGTAAGCTCACTGTGGGCAGGGAACATGTCTACCGAACTCTGTTACAATGTTCTCTCCCAAGTGCTTGCACAGTGCTCTACACTCAGTAAGTGCCCAATAAATTTGACTGATTGATCGAAGTCTAAATTCTACCCAACTAAGACAACCTACCTTAGTATTAGTCCATTTTCTCCTGTGTCCCTAGTCACATTGTGTGAGACGTCTGGGTCTAAATGGACAATATGCTCAAATTAGAACGCTTACTACTGTGTCCAACCTGATTACCTGATATCTATCCCAGCGCTTAGTACAGTGCCTGGCACATAGCGTTTAGCAAATTCCACAGTTATTATTACAAAGAAAAGTAGCTTCCAGGAGAATGGCAATTTAGCAGGCAGAAAGTGTTTTCTCTGGATCTGGTGCAGCCTAGATCATTCTTACACTGTTTATACTCTGACAAGAAAGGCCCCCCACCCTTTATCATCAGTTCAGACAGAGATGTTTATACAATCTGTGTTTACTGATTGCAAATCCAAGCCCTACACTCCCAAGGCTGCCCTTCCAGATGAAAGTGATTTATGCCCACAGTGTATTTAGATTTGGTTCCCTCTCAGCGACATGCCGCCTCCTTCTCCTTGAGGGTAACTTTTGAAATGTGTCGGATTTCGAGTCATGAAAAGGTGTGGGAATATCAAAGATTAGGTGGGTGTGTCTGCAGTTATGCCCATCCTCAGGTCCAGGGAGAAGAGTTGGATCATCACGGGGGCTTGGTGATAATTGCTAATATTCTGAAAATTAGATGTATTTAACCCAAGTCGTTTGACTTTACTGTGCGAGGCAGTTAAGTAGGTTCTGGTGTCACTTTATACAGAATGGGGTGGTGAATCCAAAAGAAGCCTCTTGTTCTCATTCCCATTTGCACCCATAGGTCTTTTAATTACTATCATTAATGACTATTATTATTATGACTGGTAATTGCTATTGCTAATAATCAATCAATCATATTTATTGGGAGCTTACTGTGTGCAGAGCACTGTACTAAGCGCTTGGGAAGTACAAGTTGGCAACATATAGTAATAGTAATTACTATTAATAATAGTAATACGAATAGTAATATTATAGTAATATATTATATTATATATTATGATAGTAATATTAACCGTAATATTAATATTAATAATAGTAATTTACTAGTCATAATAATAATGCACCAACACTTATTTTTAGGGACTTACTGTGGATACATAAATGTAGCTGCTAGATTTTCATTCCTTCAGTCATATTTTCATTCAATCGTACTGATTGAGTGCTTACTGAAGCAGCGTGGCTCAGTGGAAAGAGCATGGGCTTTGGAGTCAGAGGTCACGGGTTCAAATCCCTGCTCTGCCAATTGCCAGCTGTGTGACTTTGGGCAAGTCCCTTCACTTCTCTGTGCCTCAGTTACCTCATCTGTAAAATGGGGATTAAGACTGTGAGCCCCTTGGGACAACCTGATCACCTTGTAACCTTAGAACAGTGCTTTGCACATAGTAATTGCTTAATAAATGCTATCATTATTATTATTACTGCATGTACAGCACTGTACCAAGCGCTTGGGAGAGTACCATATGACAGTAAACAGACTCATCCCCTGCCCACAGAGAGCTTACAGTTCCTGGTGACTCTGAGAATCTGGGGTTACATCTATCAATCAATCCATCAATTATGGAGTGCCAATTGGTGTAAAGCACTGCACTGAGCACTTGGGAGAGTTCAATAGAGTTAGTAGATCCAATCCCTTTCAATAAATCAGTGGTATTTATGGAACACTATTGCCTGAAGAGCACAGTACTAAAAACCTGGGGCTACTTGTGGACAGGGAATGTGTCTGTCATATTGTTATGTTGTATGTTATGTTGTACTCTCCCAAGCACACAGAAAGCACTCAATAAATATGATTGATTGATTGATTGATTGATTCTAGACTGTGATCCCACTGTTGGGTAGGGACTGACTCTATATGTTGCCAACTTGTACTTCCCAAGCGCTTAGTACAGTGCTCTGCACACAGTAAGCGCTCAATAAATATGATTGATTGGTTGATTGATTGATTGACTGATTGAAGTCGGTGGATGCTATTCCCGTCCTCAAAGAATTAACATCCAGTAAGTTCTTTGAGGAAAGAGACAATGCACAGAATACTTTTTTTAGTGGCATTTGTTAAGCGCTTACTATGTGCCAGGCACTGACGTAAGCGCTGGAGTGGACAGAAGCCAATCGGGTTGGACACAGTCTGTTTTGCTACACACATCCAAAGATGGAACAAGAATCTAAGAGACGAGAACGACGATAAACGGGATCAGAGCAGCCAGGTTTCAGGCTCAGTCAATTGATCGAACATATTTTTTGAGCTTTTATTGTGTGCAAAGCACTGTACTAAGCGCTTAAACATTGAAGCAATGTGGCTTAGTGGATAGAGCCCGGGACTGGGAGGCAGAAGGATCTGGGTTCTAATCCTGGCTCCTCCACATGTCTGCTGTGTGACCTTGAGCAAGTCACTTCACTTCTCTGGGCCTCATCTGTTACCTCATCTGTAAAATGGGGATTAGGACTGTGAACCCCATGTGGGACAAGGCCTGTAACCAACCTGATTAACGTGTATCTACTCCAGGGATTCAGTCAGTTAATTGTGTTTTATGAGCATTTACTGCATGCAGAGCATTGTACTAAGTGCTTGGGAGAGCACGATATAAGAAAAAAACAGACGCATTCCCTGCCCACAATAATAATAATAATAATAATGGCATTTATTCATTCAACTGTATTTATTGAGCACTTACTGTGTGCAGAGCACTGTATTAAGCACTTAATTTATTAAGCACTTACTATGTGCAAAGCACTGTTCTAAGCGCTGGGGAGGTTACAAGGAGATCAGGTTGTCCACGGGGGGCTCACAGTCTTAATCCCCATTTTACAGATGAGATACCTAAGGTACAGAGAAGTTAAGTGACTTGCCCAAAGTCATACAGCTGACAACTGGCAGAGCCGGGATTTGAACCCATGACATCTGACTCCAAAGCCCAGGCTCTTTCTATTGAGCCACACTGCTTCACAATGAGTATACAGTCTAGAGGGAGCTTACAGAACAGTGCTTGGCACATAGTAAGCACTTATCAAGAGCTGCATGTGGTACAGAGACTATGTCTGAACCTATTTGCTTGTATCCACCCCAGAGCTTAGTACAGTACCTGGCACATAGTGAGTGCTTAACAAATGTCATTATTATTATCACCATTATTACTGTTATTATTATAACAGTTATTATAACATCTTACGAATTTTATAAGACGTACTAAGCTTCTTGCAGTCTCAACCCAAGTAGTTCCCCTCCTGACATTTTAAGATTGAGAAGAGTCGACCTCTCTCCAATGCCACAAGCCCCAGTGGTTGTCTGGTACTCAAGAAGAATCCCGCAACATCCTAACTCCCTTTCATTCATTCATTCAATCGTATTTATTGAGTGCTTACTGTGTGCAGAGCACTGTACTAAGCACTTGGGAAGTACAAGTTGGCAACATATAGAGACGGTCCCTACCCAACAGTGGGCTGGCAGGGATCGTGTCTACCCAAGAGCTTGGTTCAGAGCTCCATATGCCATAAACTGCCAGTGCCACTGATTGAATAAAGAACCTTTTGCCTGGTTGGGGTGGGAGAAAGCTAGATCATTTAGGGAGAACATACAGCGTGTAAAAGTGTTCCAAACCCTGATCAAGTCTAGGATACTTATTAATAATTATGGCATTTGTTAAGTGTTTACTATGTGCCAAGCACTGTTCTAAGTGCTCAGGTAAGCAGGTTGTCCCACATGGGGCTCACAGTCTTAATCCCCATTTTACAGATGAGGTAACTGAGGCAGAGGGAAGCTAAGTGACTTGCCCAAAGTCGCACAGGTGACAAGTGGCAGAGTTGGGATTAAAACCCATGATCAATCAATCAATCAATCAATCGTATTTATTGAGCGCTTACTATGTGCAGAGCACTGTACTAAGCGCTTGGGAAGTACAGATTGTCAACACATAGAGACAGCCCCTACCCAACAGTGGGCTCACAGTCTAAAAGGGGGAGACAGAGAACAGAACCAAACATACCAACAAAATAAAATAAATAGGATAGAAATGTACAAGTAAAATAAATAAATAAATAAATAAATAGAGTAATAAATATGTACAACCATATATACATATATACAGGTGCTGTGGGGAAGGGAAGGAGGTAAGATGGTGGGATGGAGAGGGGGACGAGGGGTGGATGATCTCTGACTCCCAAGCCTGTGCTCTTTCCACTAAACCACGCTGCTTCTCAGAGACTCTTAGAGGACTCTGGGACAATATGGGGCCACTTCAGCCTATCAGGACTCTGTAGTAGGACCGTGCCTTGGGATAGAAAATGGGCAGCCAGCCTTGAACACAATCCAGGAGGAAGCAAAAGTTACAACCCCTGGGGAGGCTGAGGTTTTTTTTATAGTATTTGTTAAACACTCACTATGTGCCAGGCACTGTTCTGAGCACTGGGGTAGTTACAAGGTAATCAGTTTGGACACAGTCCCTGTTCCACATGGGACTCCAAGTCCCAATCCCCAATTTACCGATGAGGCCCAGAGAAGTTAAGTGACTTGCCCAAGGTGACGCAGCATTCATTCATTCATTCAATCGTATTTATTGAGTGCTTACTGTGTGCAGAGCACTGTACTAAGAGCTTGGGAAGTACAAGTTGGCAACATATAGGGACGGTCCCTACCCAACAGCGGGCTCGCAGCAGACAAGTGGTGGAGCCGGGATTAGAATCCAGATCCTCCTGACTCCCAGGTTTGTGCTCTATCCAATAATAATAATAATGTTATCATGGTATTTCTTAAGTGCTACTATGTGCCAGGCACTGTACTAAGCAGTGGGATAGATACAAGTTGATTAGATTGGACACAGTCTATGTCCCACGTGGGGCTCACACTCTTAATCTCCATTTTACAGATGAGGTAACTGAGGCACAGAGAAGTTAAGTGACTTAACCAAGGTCACACAGCAGATATATGGTGGAGCTGGGATCAGAATCCAAGACTCCCAGGTTTAGGATCCATCTAGTATGCCAGGCTGCTTCTCTACAAACTCAACAAACTCTACTGTTTATGTGGTAATTTTCTTCCTCAGAAGTTCAAAGCCTCCTGCATTCCTTATGTCGTTTACACTTGCACTAACCCTGTGAGGCAAGATGGCACTCTGAGGAGCCAGGAGATCAATTTACTCACCCCAAACACAAATTAAAGCGATGGAGGAATGAGTAATGGTAACTGGATTAACAGCTCTTTTAGATTTGCTTTAACTATTTCAAGTTGTTTCTTCTCAAATGGGAGTTAAATAGTCTGACCATGAAAGGTAGACACTTTGCTGAAGTTCGCTCTAGAGCTAGAATACCCTCTGAAATATAGGTACAATAATCAAGCTGTCAGTTAATAATATCCGTGCCTTATGTTGGTAGGATATCTTTATTTCATAGGATTTTCCCCCGTTTCATGGTGTCTCTTCCTGAGAGGTAGAGGCAAGGAATTGTTAAGAAATTTACATTTAGGAAGCTGAGGCGTGGAATTTCTGCAAAGTGCTAACACAGCAACTAAAACGCAGGCCTGCCTGAATTCACTGCCTTTTCTGCCACATCTCATGAAAAAGGAATGAGCAACTTGGCATTTATCTTTTCTGGATAATTTTCTCTAATCTGGTCAATCATTTTTGAGCAATGGAGTGGGAGTCATTCACCGAGGCCAATAAATGCCTGGGATTGTCTGGAAAAAGATTGAGTTTGCTAGTTGATTAATTTTCTTCAATAGGTCAGTTGACTTAGACTTTACAGGAGCTAAGAAACTGGGGCGAGGGGCAGGTAGTTTTCAAAGTCTCTTTCAAAGACAGAGAATAGAATGCAAGTTTTTCTTTTTTAACACCTTGGTCATTGTTTTGGGCTGAACTTGAACAATTGGACCTTCACAATGGAAAAGCAATGTTCATTGTCTGAACATATTTAGTTGAGTACTTCAAAAGATTGGGGCTCTTGAATTATTTTACAGTCTAGTAAAAAGGGTGTTTCTTTTCGAAAGATGAGGGAGATGAAAGTCTCTTTCAAAATGGAATAGTATTGTAGCCTATTCCCTGGACTCCAGCCAATTTGAAAAGGAGAAATTTTTTGAGATGTCATTTCTCTGAATTTACTGGAAAGGAAGTCATGAAATATTCATTTAACTACATCTCAGGTCCACACCCTATTAGTCATTGAGATTGTAAGTGATTTGAATTCTTGTGTCTGTGTTAATTATTCAACAATGAGTAGAAATTTATGATAAGGAACATGCACCGTTACTAGCATGTTGGGTAATTTATCGTTCTGATCATTATTTTTCCATTAGCAATGGCTGATGAAAAGGAAGGGTGATGTTGAAAGAGATGTGGCCAGCTTGCAAACCCACTTCATGAAGCATGCTTTTTTTTTTCAAGATGAGGAAGAAACAGGGAATTTCAATAGCTTGGAAATGGAAAAGACCCTTCATTTTAGGAAGATAATTTCGTATTCATTCTTGAAAGGAAGGAATCCTAGTTACAGACTCTTTATTTCCATGGACCCAGATTGCTGATAACTAGTGAAGCAGCATGACTTAGTGGAAAGAGCATTGGTTTGGGATTCAGAGGATGTAGGTTCTTATCCTGCCTTCACCACTCGTCTGCTGTGTGACCTTGGCAAGTCACTTTGCTTCTCTGTGCCTCGATTGCCTCATCTGTAAAATGGGGATTAAGACTGTGAGCCTGAAGTGGGACAACCTGCTTACCTTGTATCTCCCCCAGTGCTTAGAACAGTGCTTGCCACATAGTAAGCACTTAATAAATACCATAATAATAATAATAATAATTATTAGTCTAGACTAACATCAAGTCTTTACGTTGGCCTTTAAGGGTTACCAGCAAGGATGGGTAAAGATGGAGCCCTAGTTATGAGGTTGGGAAGGAAGGAATTCCATATGACAAGAATTTGAGATTCCAAGGAAGGCTACAAAGAATCCATAAAACTGTGAAAATACCAAGGCATAATCTAGACTGTAAGATCCTTGTGGGCAGGGAACGTGTCTACCAACTTTGTTATATTGTACTCTCCCATGCTCCTGGTACAGTGCTCTGCACGTACACAGTGCTCAATAAATCCCACTGCTCATTGAGCCTCACAACCATAATGGATTAAAAGCATCTTTTTAAGGGCTGTAACAAAAAGATTAATATGCTGATTAACATGTGGATTATATTTCCTCACTAACTTCATAGAACTCACGATGTAAAATACATTTTAGGGGGAGCATTATCTGTCTATTTCCTTAAAAATCTTTCACCGCTCTAGTGTCCAGGTCCTTTGGCAGAGCTATTAGGTTAAGAAGGCCATTACAAAGAAAGAAAGAAACATGATTGAGTAACTAACTGACACTGCTCAAACATTCTGGGGCTGCCAGACTTCCTCCTGCCCCAACTACATTCATTCATTCATTGAATTTTATTTTTTAAATGCTCATCGTGTGCAGAGCACTGTACTAAGTGCTTGGGAAAGTACAGTATAACAATATAATGGACACATCTGGGGTAACAATATACTGATCCTTCACGGTACCCAGCAGTGGCTTGGGAGCGGGTGGGCAAGAAAAGGGGGTGTTAGTCAATTGTCATTCTGATGTTCTTCCCTTATTACAATATTGATTTATCTGCCCTGTTCTTGCCACTGACCACTTACCTGGCCAAATGCAGCTGCCTGAATTTTTTTGGGGGGTGGAGGGGTGGGGGAAGAGGAAAAGGAAATATTGCCTTCTCTGTATTTAATTATCCCCTAGGAAAATACTGAGCTTTATCAGTGAAGGTTAGAGAAAGATAACCTCACATACACAGGGTGATGCGAAGCTAGAAGGCTTCTTGCCAGTGACCCTGGTGAAACACGTGGCCCATCAATTCTTAAAAGGGGTCTGGAAAATGTCCGTGGGGATAGATGAAAAGGGAGATCCCTTCTTACAAATTAAGAAGAATCTTTAAAGGGAGGAGGATGGGGATTTAGAACTTGCCTGGTTTCTCGATTGTTGAGTCTTAGGAAAGTTACATGCAGATAAATGGAAGCTTCTGGTTTCAATAATTCAGCCTACGTTCTTCCAGCCGATACAAAATCATTTTCTGTGCTTCTGCTATCATCAAAGTGTGATTGCCTTGTGGGTAGGGAGCGTGTCACTTATTTTGTCTGCAGTGCACCTAAATACTATTACCATTGCTACTAATTAGAATAATGATCATTATAATTTTGGTATTTGTTAAGCACTTACCATGTCCCAGACACAGTTTAAAGCACTGGGGTAGATATAACCTAATCAATCTGGACCCAATCCAGGTCCCAAATGGGGCTCACAGTATTATTCCTCATTTTCCAGATGAGATAACTGAGGCACAGAGACATTAAATGACTTGCCCAAGGTCATACAGCAGACAAGTCGTGGAGTCAAGACTAGAACCCAGAACCTGCTACTCCCACTGCTACTAATCAGAGCAATATTGACCTGTCAGTAAAACTGGAAGAGAAAGCAACAGTTTGGGATTTCATGACTGGCAGTTTTTTAAAATGGTATTTGCTAAGTGCTTAGTATGTGCCAGGCACTATACTAAGCATTGGAATAGATACTTCTCTGTGCCTCAGTTACCTCATCTGTAAAATGGGGATTAAGACTGTAAGCCCCAAGTGGGACAAGCTTGTATCTTGGAGAAGCAGTGTGGCTCAGTGGAAAGAGCACGGGCTTTGGAGTCAGAGGTCATGGGTTCAAATCCTGATCCACCAACTGTCAGTTGTGTGACTTTGGGCAAGTCACTTAACTTCTCTGTGCCTCAGTTACCTCATCTGTAAAATGGGGATTATTATTATTATTATTATTATTAATGGCATTTATAAAGCACTTATTATGTGCAAAACACTGTTCTAAGCACTGGGGAGGTTGCAAAGTGATCATGTTGTCCCACAGGGGGCCCACAGTCTTAATCCCCATTTCACAGATGAGATATCCTAGGCCCAGAGAAGTTAAGTGACTTGCCCAAAGTCACACAGCTGATAATTGGTGGATCCGGGATTTGAACCCATGACCTCTGGCTCCAAATGCCCTGCTCTTTCCACTGAGCCATGCTGCTTCTCTAAAACTATGAGCCCCCCATGGGACAACCTGATCCCCTTGTAACTTCCTCAGCGCTTAGAACAGTGCTTTGCACGTAGTAAGCGCTTACAAATACCAACATCATCATTATTATTATTACCCCAGCGCTTAGAACAGTGCTTGGCACATAGTAAGCACTTAACAAATACCATTATTATTATTACTATTATTATACAGTCCATGCCCCTCATCAGGCTAATAGTCTCATTCCTCACTTTACAGTTGAGGTAACTGAGGCATAGAGAAGTGAAGTGACTTGCCCAAGGTCACACAACAGACAAGTGGCAGAACTGGGATTAGAACTCAGGTCCTCTGATGCCCAGGCCCGAGCTCTGTCCACTAGAACACGCTGCTTCTGAGACTTTGGGTACACCTAGCCTACACTTGTAAAAATTTACTAGGTGAAAGATCAGCGGCCTGTGTGTTGTGCCCATTTGTATAATATACTTAAAGGCTTCAAGGCCATTTTACCCCTCCAAACTTTGTATTTAAAGTTGCTGGAAATTACAGTGTGTGTCAGGTGCCAGCCTTTTTTATAATCAGCTTGTAAAGTTCTCACTCCCAAGGTTTTGTTCTGTGAAGAGTTATAAGACCTGCAATTTGCAAGTAAGAGACCTGTTATTTGAGATATTTGCATTTATTGAAGCCAAAAGGTGTAATTTCCACTGAAAATCAAATGCTCTAGGCTTTGATTTTCTGCGAGGGAAATCAATTTAACATCCGCATGTGATTACATCTGCTCTCCCTTTTAATGAAGTCAATATTGAGTCAAAGTCAGGAGGGGCTACTGAAAGTTGATTTGCACTAAAGAGACAAGATACCTTCAATACAGCTCCACGTACATTCAGAATCCTGAGGAAATAATTATGATGTTCAGAGAACCCACTGGCATTATGTTCGGTTAGTGTTTGATGAGGTGAGGCAGTAACTAATCCCTTTCAAGATGTTTCAGACTCTCCCGCTATTTTCTTTGAGATAAACGGCCTGACTGCCCTAATTTTAGAATTAAACATCTTCAAATCATGCCACTTTTATCTCTCCAGACTTGAGAATGAAGAGATGAAGCTAAAAGACCCAAATCAATCAGGTGAGGGCAAGGGTTTTGGTTACAGTAGCAAGAAGAGAATCATATTTCCTTCTTATAGGGTTGATGTTCTGTGGGGGATTGGAGGGGTGAAGCCAATCAATCAATCCATCCTATTTATTGAGCACTTACTAGGTACAGAGCACTGTACTAAACAGTTGGGAGAGTACACTGTTACAGAGTTGATAGATGCTTTCCCTGGTTGGTCAACTGGCTCCAAAGATGATGTCAAAAGCCAGCTCCTCCTTGCCTCCTCAGCCACCTGTCCATCTAGATATTTATTTTAGGGAAAAGCCGGCAATTCATTTTGTGAAGATTGAATGTTGCTGTTGGTAAAATTTTACGATACGCAAATCCAGTTGAACAGCAATAACGTGACTCACCACAGATGGGTCAGAACCTCGCAACATGCACTGGTTCAAAGCTTAATATATTGGGATTATGGCCAGAGACATTTTAGGGTCTTAGTATGTAAAATAAGTGATGTTGGCACTTTCAAACGAATGCATGATTTTGAACCCGAGGACCAGGTAGGATCTTAGTTCATTGACAGTTGAAAAAGCTTTAGGTTTCTTCAAAAGCAGCTTGGGAAGCAGTACGGCCTAGCAGAAAGAGCACAGGATTAGGAGTCAGGGGTCTTGGGTTCTAATCTCAGCTCTGTTACTTACTCGTAGAGCGTGATCTTGGACAAGTCACTTAACTTCTCTGGACCTCTGTTTCCTCGTCTGTAAAATGGTGATTCAATCTATGTTCTTCCTCCTACTTAGACTGCGAGCTTTATGTGAGAGAAGGATTGTGTATAGCCTCAATATCTTGTATTTATTCCAATGCTTAATATAGTGATTGGCACATAGGAAGTGCTTAACTATTATTATTATTATTATTAGGATAAAAATTAGTACCGTTCCTAAGGAAGTAAGAGGACTAACTCTTTATGGAACAAAATCTAACCAAGATAGAATCGGTGTTCAACTTGTGGTTCAAGTGCGTGAATCTCAGTTACAAGTGAAATAGTCAACATTAACTATTGAACATATATGCTATATTGAACATATATGCTGTGCAGAAGGCTCCTCAAAGTACTTGAGCAAATATTAGTAGACTCCTCTCCATTGAAACTGCTACCACTTTAATCCAAGCATTTATCCTATCCCACCTCGATTATTGAATCAACCCCCCTGCTGACCTCCCAGCCTCCTGTCTCTCTCCAGTCCATACTTTACTCTGCTGCCTGGATGATCTTTCTCTGAAAACATTCAATTCTTGTTTCCCCACTCCTCAAGAGACTCCAGTGATTTTCCATCCACCTCTGCATAATAATAATAATAATGGCATTTGTTAAGCGCTTACTATGTGCAAAGCACTGTTCTAAGCACTGGGGAGGATATAAGGTGATCAGATAGTCCTACGTGGGGCTCACAGTCTTTATCCCCATTTTACAGATGAGGGAACTGAGGCCCAGAGAAGTTAAGTGACTTGCCAAAGTCACACAGCTGACAATTGGTGGAGCCGGGATTTGAACCCATGACCTCTGACTCCCAAGCCTGTGCTCTTTCCATTGAGCCACACTGCTTCTCTGCATCAAAGAGAAACTCCTTTCCATTGGGTCAGTGATGAGGATAATGATGTTGATGGTGGTGATAATTATTATTATTATTATTAAGCACTTACTATGTGTCAAGCACTGTTTAAAGCACTGGGGTAGATACAGGGTAATCAGGTTGGACTCAGCCCATGTTCCATGTGGGGCTCACAGCATTAATCCCCATTTTACAGATGAGGTAACTGAGGCACAGGGAAGTTAAATGAAGGTCACACAATCAACAAGTGGCAGAGCCAGGATTGGAACTCAGGTTTTTCTTGCTCCCAGATCCATGCTCTATCCACTAGGCCATGCTGCTTCTCAACTTGCCACCTCCTACCACAATCCAACCCAGGCACTTCACTCCTGTAATGCCAATCTACACATTGTACCATGATCTTGTCTCTCTCACCACCGACCTCTCACCCACATCCCACTTCTGGCCTGGATCGCCCTCTTTCCTCATATCCAGTGGACAATGACTCTCCCCATCTTCAAAGCATCACTGAAGGCCCATCTCCTCCTTCCTTAAGTCCTCATTTCCCCTTCTCCCACTCCTGCGTTACCCTTGCACTTGAATTTGCTCCCTTTGCTCACCCCTCCATCAGCCCCACAGCACTTATGTACATATCCGTTATTTATTTATTTATATCAATGTCTGTCTCCTCTTCTACACTATATGCTCATCGTGGGCAGGGAATCTGTCTACCAACTCTGTTGTACTGTATTCTCCCAGCGTTTAGTGTAGTGCTCCGCACACAGTAACTGTGCTCTGCACACAGAAAGCACTTAATAAATACGATTGAATGAATAAATATGACTCATTGACTGATTGATACTCTCGATCCCTACTCTCAAGAAACATATAATCAGGTGGATGTTCATACACTCATTCAGTCGCATTTATTGAGCACTTACTGTGTGCAGAGCACTGTACTAAGCGCTTGGGAAGTACAAGTTGGCAACATAGAGATGGTCCCTAACCAACAACGGGCTATGTGCTGTCTTCCTGGAGGCTACATAGGACTGTAAGATTCCTGAAGTGAAAAAAATTGAAGAAAAACTCTGTCCCAAAGTCAGAGGGGCTTTAGACTTTAAGCATTTGATATTCACCCCACCTTCAGCCCCACAGCATTTATGTATGTAATCATGACTTATTTATTTATTTCATTGTCCGTCTCCCCCTCTAGACTGTAAACTCAATGTGGGCAGAGAACATGCCTACCAATTCTGTTGTTTTGCACTCTCCCAAGCTCTTAGTACAGTACTTGGTAATAATAATAATAATTTTGGTATTTGTTAAGCGCTTACTATGTGCAAAGCACTGTTCTAAGCACTGGGGATGATACAAGGTGATCAGGTTGTCCAGTGTGGGGCTCACAATCTTAAACCCCATTTTACAGATGAGGTAACTGAGGCACAGAGAAGTTAAGTGACTCCCTCAAAGTCACACAGTTGAGGTAAACACCACTGATTGATTGATTTAGACAGAATTAAGATCAAAGACCAATTTATCACAAGCAATTACCGTTCTAAAGTCAAGCAGAGCTAAGATCTAACGTCAATATCGACTGGTTATCTCGGAGACAAAAAATTCCCTTGGGAGACGTTCAGTAAAAGGTAAAATACCAAACCTTCAAAACTCATCAAGGAAAGTGTTAGCACATTTTTTTTTAGGAGCTCTTTCATCTAGGTATGTGGAGGGCAAGATTATTCTCTGGCGAAACCTCTTAATCAGACTGTTTCCTGGAAGAGATGAATTATACGGCCTTTTGAAAGGTTGGGAGTGTGCCCATGGCGTGTTACTGGGAATTTGCCTAAGCATGAAGGTTAGGTTATGTTGGAAGGCGGCCAAGGACATGGGAGTCACACCTTTTGGGGACTAGCGACCCCCGGCATCTACCAGGTCCAGAGTTGACAAGGGCAGGGGACTGACAAAACCGAAAATAAGCAGGCCCAATTTACCGACAGCAAGGACCCAGAGACTGTGGTCAGCTCATTTGCATCCAGGCAAGACTAACAACAACCCACCTCCTCAGTTGGGGGTGAGGAAGGGAATATAAAAAAATTGATGATAGCAGGAAAGAATCATGACCTCAGTTCTTTCAGGAAGACTGAACACGTCTTGTGCACGGAGGACACTGGACTAGTTGTTTGGGAGAAGTGTGACAAAATTCAAAGATTCTGTTAGTCGCATTTTTGAGCACTTTCTGAGTGCAGAGCACTGTATTAAGCGCTTGAGTGAACCCCCTCCCAGACTGAGCCCCCTCCTTCCTCTCCCCCTCCTCCCCCTCCCCATCCCCCCCCGCCTTACCTCCTTCCCCTCCCCACAGTACCTGTATATATGTATATATGTTAGTACATATTTAATACTCATTTATTTATTTATTTTATTTTTACATATTTATTCTATTTATTTTATTTTGTTAATATGTTTTGTTTTGTTTTCTGTCTCCCCCTTCTAGACTGTGAGCCCGCTGTTGGGTTGGGACTGTCTCTATATGTTGGCAACTTGTACTTCCCAAGTGCTTAGTACAGTGCTCTGCACACAGTAAGCGCTCAATAAATATGATTGAATGAGTGAATGAATGAATCAATGACCAGAAAAAGGGACCCTTATGAGCACCAAAGAGAGAACAGATAGTTTAAAGGTGTAGTGGAGTTTGATCTCATTCATTCATTCATTCATTCAATCATATTTATTGAGTGCTTACTGTGTGCAGAGCACTGTACTAAGCGCTTGGGAAGTACAAATCGGCAACATATAAAGATGGTCCCTACCCAACAATGGCAGTGTGGTCCATCCCTGGACTTTAGTACTTTAGCTTATGAGTTCATTGTGTTTTTTTATAATAATAACAATCATAATAATAATTATAGCATTTGTTAAGTGCTTACTGTGTCCCAGGTACTGTACTAAGCACTGGGGTGGATACAACTGAATAACTAAATTAATGAATGACAGGGACTATGTGCTATCTGATTAATTATTATCTCTGCTAGTGCCTAGAACAGTGATTGGCACATAGTGAGTGCCTAACAAATACCATAATCATTATTACTATTATTATAATATAACAATATAACAAAGTTGGTAGACACATTCCCTGCCCACGGTGAGCTTAGAGTCTAGAGGGAGAGACGGACATTAATATAAATCAATAAATTAAGATTGTGTACGTAAGTGATGTGGGGCAAATGAAGGGGTGAATAAAGGCAGCAAATCCAAGTAGGCGGGCAAGGAGGAAGGGAGCGGAAGAAGAGGAAATGAGGGCTTAGTCAGGGAAGGCCTCTTGAAGGAGATGAGCCCTCAGTAAGGCTTTGAAGGTGGGGAGGGTAACTGTCTTCCGAAATGAAGAGGGAAAATGTTCCAGGCCAGAGACAGAATGTGGGAGAGAGGTCGGTGGCAAAATAGACAAGATAGAGGTACAGCGAAGAGGATGGCATTAGAAGAATGAAGTGTGCAGGATGGGTTGTAGTAAGAGAGCAGAGAGTTGAGGTAGGAGGGGGCAAGCACCCTGAGTGCTTTAAAGCAGACTGTGAGGAGTCTCTGTTTGATCCGGCAGTGGGTGGGCAACCACGGGAGGGTCTTGAGGAGTGGGGAAACCCGGAATCATCACTATCTTCTTTATAAATGAAGGACAGATATACATCTTAGCTATAAATCTTCTCTGGAAAGGCAAGCTGAGCAGGTTTGTTATGGTTTAATGGGATGGAATTCCTTGGGACCGAGTGTAAATAACTTTCAACTGATACAGCGTCTACAAGGAAACTGATGCAGAGTTTTGAGGAAGAGAGATACATTTTAAAGTGGAGATTTAGAAATTATTGTCCTTAGCGTCACAGACGGAGGAGAAATGGGTGGTACTCACCACAACATCACCTGTCCTGCCAGTCAGCCCATCTTTTTCTGCTTTTACCTGTTCAGCCTGAAAAACCTGTCCCTGTGTTTCAAAGCATCCTCACTGGGTTTCCAGACTCGGGGACTGATGTAACAGATCTTTTGATCTTTAGGTGCAATAGGGGATCATTTTTCCCCGGTGAAAAAGACAAATCTTTTTGGCCTTGTAGGTGGTTCTATAATTCTCAGTGAGATTCTTCAGTCACTGGAGAAACCACATGAGTTCAAATTCATTTAACAGGAAAATCAGTGAATCTGGACTAAGACCCTCCCCTCCTCCCCCGAGTAAGATTAATTCATTGAAAATGAAGGAGATCTACTCTTTGATTCCAGAATTTCTGTTTTTGTAGCTTTCAGAGCGTGGAGTTGCATGCCCAGAAAAGCCTCCCTGCGTAACAAGATGGCAAACTACCTGTTCATACTGTTGTTCCACATTAATATTGTGACTAAAGAGATGAGGAGAGAGAAATTAAGCCAGATAAAAATAACATCTTTTCAATATACAGGCATGTACTGAGGTCTCCAGTGCCGTACTCCTCCTGTGGTGAATGGCAGAGTATTTGAAAAGACTTTGGAGTGTGAAGATATTAAATTGTTCAGAAGAGAACACTTTTAGAGTGCCGTGTCTTGAAAATCCATGTGTGCTGACTAAACTGTAGGGAAGCACATCACTTTGATGTTGGATGAAAACATTTTAATGGAGGAATTGCACTATTTTCATATTGTGGAGGATCTCATCTGTGTAAACGGCTTATTTCGTTATTATTTGAACAAGAGCTAAAAGGCAGACATTCCACTCCCTCTCCTGGAATTCACGAGTAAATCTTTCTTGAACTCAGACATCATTTTATCCTTCAACAGGAGTAGTCTTATTCTGTAACTACATCGAGTGGATTTCCCTGAACAGAACCTCTTCAATCTTGAGTGTGATATATGAAACTGAAATACTAAAAAATAACAATCTTCATCTACATTAGAGACTCTGCATTTCACTAGCATGTGATCTTGAGGCAGGAAATGTGTTACTTCTTTGTTTTCTACTTTTTCCAAGCACCTAGAATACTGAGTGCATTGTATGCAGTGGGTTCTCAGTACTACACTGCTACTTGATTCAATCAAGTGTGAAATGGTGAGAATCCCACAAAGACCGCTTTCACATAAAAAGAGGACAGCACACAGAAACACTACAACCTTAAAATTTCCCATTTTTATGATGGTAAGCTCCTTCTGCTGCTACACTATAAGTACCTTATGGGCAGGGATCATGTTTACCAGCTGGATTGTATTCTCCCACATGCCTAGGTCAGTGGTCTGCATAAATAAGTGCTCGATAAATACCAAACAATCAATGATATTTTTTTGGCACTAACTATATGCAGAGCACTGTATTAAATGTTCGGGTGAGTATAATACAATCGAGTTGGTAGTCACAGTTCCTTTCTTGGAGGAATTTACATTCCAGAAAGACATTATTATAATCACAGATTATAAATGACATTATTATTATATTATTACTACAAATTACAAATAGGTGATTGGAAAAACAGTTTGAGCATATTGAAACAGTATTTTTTAGATTTTAATCCTTCCAATGATTATTTTATAATTTTGATTTCTGTTAGTCTGCTTATTCCAGTTTTCTTACACAACACATGAGGTCTCATTATTCGTACTTTTAAAAAAACAAGCTAACCAACCAGAGCTCATTGTAACTGGTAAGGTCCTTCAGCATTTGCTGGACATGGGTCATAGGATATATTTTCTATGATTTCAAGGAGCTACTTAACCTTTAGAAACCTAGATCCCACCTCAGATTCTGTTTCTGGGGCATGAATCTTAATGCGTAGGTCAATAAAAAGGCAACAGTCCCCTCAAGATAGCATATGCCATTGGAACGTAAACCTATTTATCCTGACAATTCCAAGCTTCTTCTTTGGAAACTGTTTTGAGTACCTGGAAAAGGTGAATCTATTTCACAACTTTATTCCTCCTGACTCAGAGATAATTTACTTTTTGACCACCCATCCTGTGACTGAAGGATTAAACCCAAATGTCTATCTTCCAAAATCTGCAGCCTGTCATGAAGACTTAGAAGTTGGTTTCTTAACTGAGAAAAAGCCCAAAGATACAGAACAAGCTCAAGGTAGGGATGGGCCTACAGATATAATAATAATAACAGTGGTGATATTTGTTAAGTGCTTACTATGTGCCAGGCACTCTACTAAGCACTGGGATCGATATAGACAAATTGGACTGGACATGGTCCCGGCCCCACATGGGGCTCAGGGTCATAATCCTGATTTAAAAGATGAGGTAACTGAGGCTCAGAGAAGTGAAGCGACTTTGCTCTCAATCTCATGCCGCAGTGGGGACATGGACAGACAGGGAAGAGAGCGTCTGAGTGACTACGCAGAATACTAAGTGTTCTAATTATTCTCTGTGCTGATTCCCCGTCCTCATTTGTCATTCCTGATGGGAGACACCATCATTGGGTTTTTCAAGATTCCCACACGGATAGTAACAGTCACAGCAGCTGTGTCTTGCAACACAGTGTGGTTGAACATGATACCGAGTGGACCTAATCCTAGAGGAAATGTGAGGGATATGGAGGGAAGGGAGGGTTGCAAGAAGCAGCATGGTGTAGAGAAGCAGCATGGTGGAGTGGATAAAGCTCAGGCCCGGGAGTCAGAAGGTCATGGGTTCTAATTCCGGCTCCTCTACTTGTCTGCTGGGTGACCTTGGGCAAGTAACTTCACTTCTCTGGGCCTCAGTTACCTCATCTGTAAAATGGTGACTGGGACTTTGAGCCCCATGTGGAACAGGGATCGTGTCCAACCGGATTTGCTTGTATTCACTTCAGCACTTAGTAGAGGGCCTGGCACATAGTAAGTGCTTAATATCATAATTATTATTATGCGAGGTTGCTCAACATCACCTTCAGGCTGGATGTCCAAGAGGGCAGCCATGACATTGCTCCTCCAGACATCTTTCTACCTCCACATTCATTCATTCATTCATTCATTCAATCGTATTTATTGAGTGCTTACTGTGTGCAGAGCACTGTACTAAGCACTTGGGAAGTACACATTGGCAACATATATTGGTTGGCTGGAATATTGATATCTATATATAGCTGTCCTTCACATTCAATGAAAACACCACTGATGGTTATGTTCACTTATAGGTGCATGTCTGTCTGAAAAGTGCAAATCCATAGCCCTGGTTACACTGTTCACAGGCAAAATCAGCCCTTTCCCATGCTATCATGTTTGTCGTTTGCCTTTCCTAGTGCTGATTTTGCTTTTGACATTTTGTCTCACAACACCCTTGAAGTTTCTGCTTTAAAATGGACAATTCTTTCTTGATGGGAGTCAGGATAGGGAACATTTTTGAGAAGCAGAGTGGCCTCATGGAAGGAGCACAAGCCCTGGAGTCAGAGGATGTGGTTTCTAATCCTGGCTCGGCCACACATCTGCTGTGTGACCTTGGGGGGAGTCACTTCACTTCTCTGTGCTTCAGTTCCCTCATCTATAAAATGAGGCTGGAGACTGTGAGCCCCATGTGGGACAGGGACTGTGTCCAACCTGATTACCTTATATCTTACCCAGAACAGTGCTTAGAACAGTGCTTGACACATGTTGTTGTCTTATGCTGTCGAGTCGACCCATAGTGATGCCGTAGACACATCTCTCCCAGAGTGCCCTACTTCCATCTGCAATCGTTCTGGTAGTGGATCCAGAGTTTTCTTGGTAAAAATCTGAAAATGGTTTGCCATTGCCTCCTTTCATGCAGTCAACGAGTCTCCGACCTCAACTCTCTCCCATGCTGCTGCTTCCCAGCACAGGGGAGTTTTGACTTGTAGCAGATTGCTTGCCACTCGCTAGCCACTGACCAAGCTAGGAATGGAATGGACAGGCCTCTGCTTGACTCTTCCTTCTGTAGTCATGATTGGCAGAGGACTGGAAACTCTCCAAGTGTGACCCTGAGAGGGCTTGACACATAGTAAGCACTTAACAATTATTATTATTATTATTATTATTATTATAAGTTTCCTGCCACAGTGCCCTCCCAGGTTTCAGCCAAAATGCAATACTCATAGTACTTAATTGTAATAATAGTGGTATTTGTTAACTACGTACTAGGTGTCATGCACTGCACTAAGAGCTGGGGTACATATGCAATTATATCATATTAAGAAAAGCAGCGTGGCTCAGTGGAAAGAGCCCGGGCTTGGGAGTCAGAGGTCATGGGTTCAAATCCCGGCTCTGCTGCTTGTCAATTGTGTGACTTTGGGCAAGTCACTTCACTTCTCTGTGCCTCAGTTCCCTCATCTGTAAAATAAGGATTGAAACAGTGAGCTCCAAGTGGGACAACCTGATCACCTTGTATCCTCCCCAGAGCTTAGAACAGTGCTTTGCACATAGTAAGCACTTACCAAATGCCATTATTAATTAATTAATACTAGACACAGCCCCTGGGTCGCCCAGTAATGGAATTTCTTTTGTTCTTAGGCAGCCATCTCTACGCTCTATTCAACTGGAGTTGTAAAAAAAAATAATCTTTTTGTGCTTCAGAATCTATATACTTAACACCTAGAACTTATTGGAGAAGCAGCATGGCTCAGTGGAAAACAGCCCGGGCTTTGGAGTCGGGGGTCATGGGTTCAAATCCCGGCTCCGCCACTTGTCAGCTGTGTGACTTTGGGCAAGTCACTTGACTTCTCTGGGCCTCAGTTACCTCATCTGTAAAATGGGGATGAAGACTGTGAGCCCCCCGTGGGACAACCTGATCACCTTGTAACCTCCCCAGTGCTTAGAACAGTGCTTTGTACATAGTAAGTGCTTAATAAATGCCATTATTGTTATTATTATTATAGGGCTAGACATTCAATGGCTGACTTTGGGATAAAATGACAAAGAGCTAGAGTTAATTGGAAGGGCACTATTGCTATGATTTTGCATGGATGACATTTATGACTTTAAAAATTGTGAGTCAAATAACAGACAAGTAATTACCTGTACCAGTTTTCCATCAGAAATTGAGCCACAGAACTGTTGACCTTCTAATTCTGAGAAAACCTGCTTAAGAACACAGGAAGGATGGAACTTGAAGATTTGTGTGAACGCAAGGATTTTCTTTCTCAAGTGTGTGAATCAGCAGTCATGAGTTAGAATTTAGAGTTATTTTGGGTAGAAGGGAAATCACCCTAAAGCAGTGCATCTCGGTGTTATCTGTGAGTTGAAGAAATAAGGAGTCACTGCAAAGCATATCTGGAGAGGAGACTGCCTGTGATGAAACTCAAGCATCTCAAGAAACTTTCAGCAGTTGCTATTTTTGAAATTGGGAAATAATTTTTAGTAGACATGTAAATCATACTGGACTCTTTAGCCTTGATAAGAGGGGATCAGAAAAAGGGAGTCAATTGGATGCATTGCCCAGTGATGCCGAATTCTCCAAATTGCAAAATCTCCTGACTGGATGTGGCTATTTCAAAACTATGCTGGGGGTCTAGCATTTGGCTTCTTTCATTCCCAGCTTACTCAGATGTTTTCACCCCAGAAATTACTTGCAGAGAAATTGTCAGGAAAAGTGAGAGATTCACAGAACAAAATCCGAACTAACTTGAAATAAGAAATAATAATTATTGCGGCATTTGTTAAGTGCTTTTTATGGGTTAAGCACCGTTCTAAGCACTGGGGTAGATACAAGATAATCGGGTTGGATATAGTCCCTGTCCCACATGGGGTTCACATTCTTAATCCCCACTTTTCAGATGAGATAACTGAGGCACAGAGAAGTAAAGTGACTGGCCCAAAGCAGACATGTGGCAAAACCAGGATTAGAACCCACGTCCTCTGACTTCCAGATTCAATCTTCTTTCCACTAGGCCATGCTGCTTGTAAATGGTGGGTACTAGTGGGAAAGTTAACTGAAAGTATCCTGGACCATGGAAAACTGCAAGACGAGAGAGGTGTCTATGTTGAGGCACAACAAAATGGAGAAAGAGGCACTTGGACTTTGGAATTTAAAATGCATTATTTTAATCTAATTAATTTAAAATGTATTATTTTAATCTAATTTAATCTATTAGCTTGTTCCACCTGTCCCTGGCTTTTGATGAAAGAATGCTATCCATTTTTGACATTTCATTTCATACTATAGCAAAGTGTCTACAACTATATGGACTGATACTGTCAGGTGTTGCTTGCCTGAGTTCTTCTCTGGATAATTGCACAACCCCTAAAATGTTTTCTTGGCATAAAGGAGAATGAGCCTGACTCAAGCTTTTAGCTAATTTTGTCTGTGAAAAAGAATCCTTTGCCTCACCACCACCTTATCACTTAATTAACTCAGGGTTATGATTCAAAGTGGTGCCACACCAGATATCGTAAATCATACATGACTAACCACTTCTTCCTAAAATAAAACTGTAACTTCTGACTACAGAAAAGACAAATTACTTTAAGTACTCGCGGTCAGCGTCTTAAAAAATTCCTTAAACGGATATTTTGTTGAATATCATAAAATAGCTGGCCGGCACCATGTTTTCACACATTCTGCTTACTCAGAAGTAGAACTGACAAACTCTAAAAGATGGAAAGGGATGCCAGTTGTAAATTTAGATTACAAGTTCCGAGAGGGAGTGGACCAGGTTTTTGGTCTTCCACTGTAGTAGAGAACTGTGAAGAAAGTAATCAATCAATAATCAACAGCATTGTGGCCTAGTGGATAGAGCCTGGGCCTGGGACTCAGAAAGACCTGGGTTCTAATTCAGGCTCTGCCACTTGTCTGCTGTGGGCAAGTCCTTTCACTTTTCTGGGCCTCAGTTATCTCATCTGTAAAATGGGGATTAAGACTTTGAGACCCATATGGGATAGGGACTGTGTCCAACTGGATTTGCTTGATTCACCCCAGCCTTTAATACAGTGCTTGGCACATAGCAATCATATAACAAATAACACAATTATGGTTATCATTATTATTTACTGAGCACCTACTTTGTGCAGAACACTGTATAATGCGAGTGTAATTGCATCAGTAGACAATGTCCGTGTCCTGGAGTTTACCATCTAGTGATTGTAAACAGGCCTTCAGGGAAAAGTACTGATGACAGTGATGAAGATGATGCTTTACCTTATGATTCCTAGGTTTTTTTTAAAGAAATTTCTAAGAAAGATTAAATTTGATTATAATCCCAGCTCCACCACTTCTCTGCCATGAGACTTTGGGCAAGTCACTTGATTTGTCTGTGCCTAAGTTTACCTCATCTGTAAAATGGGGATTAAGACTGTGAGTCCACCTGGACAACTTGCATCAACCCCAGCACTTAATACAATGCCTAGCACATAGCAAGCACTTAACAAATACTATTAAATTTTTTTAAAAAAAGATTAAGAAGCAGTGTGTCCTATATGTATATCTATATATCTATATATCTATATATATATATATAGGCATTTATTAAGCGCTTACTACATGAAAAGCACTATTTCTAAGCGCTGGGGATGTTACAAGGTGATCAGGTTGTCCCACGTGGGGCTCATAGTCTTAATCCCCATTTTACAGATGAGGTAACTGAGGCACAGAGAAGTTGTGACTTGCCCAAAGTCACACAGCTGACAAGTGGTGGAGCCGGGATTTGAACCCATGACCTCTGACTCCAAAGCCCGGCCTCTTTCCACTGAGCCATGCTGTTTCCCGTGATATAGCACTGGCTTGAGAGTCAGAAGGACCTGGATTCTAATCCCAGCTCCCCCGGTTGTCTGCCGGGTGACCCTGGGCAAGTCACTTCACTTCTCTGAGCCTCGATTACCTCATCTTCATAACGGGGGTTAGGGCTGCAAGCCCCATGTGGAACAGTGACTGGCTTCAATCTGATTAGCTTGTATCTACCCCAGGGCTTAGTACAGTGCCTGGCACATAGTAAGTGCTAAACAAATACCATTTTTTTTTTAAAAAACAGAATCTGCTGCTAAGAAATGGTGCCAGAAAAAGTTGTACACACCTAAATGTAGGATCTAGGGAATTTTAGGCATCTCGACATGGCCAGTGTCACAGAATTAAGCAGATCTGAGGCACTGTCTAGAAGAGAAGGAAGACTCTTGGCAATGAATTTCTGTTCTTACCCAATTTAAAGTGGAAGGGAAAAATGTTTAGGTAGAAAAACCAATCCAGGTGCCCCTCCATAGTCAGTCAGTGGTACTCACTGATTACTTACTGTTTTCAGAACATTGTTCTAAGCACTTGGGAAAGTGCAATGCATTAGAGTTGGTAGTCATGATCGCTGCCCATGAGGTGTTTACAGTCTAGAGATGATGTAGTCTGACTGAAATACCACTCTTTATTCTCCCTCCATACTGATACTGGAATTAAAATAAACTATTTTTCAACCTGTGTCTTTTATAACATCAGCTCTTAAAGGGTATTATAAAGTTCCCCAGGAGACCTTTGTATCATAGTATCTTCGATTTGAGTTTAGGTGCCAAAGAGTCCTTCTTGACTGAAAGTTTGGATCCCATTTCTGGGAAGATGGAAGAAGTTTTGTTAATAGTGGTAATGGCACTTTCTGGAATTGGCTAAGACCTAAAGAGGAACCCCCCATTCCTGACTCCTTCATTCCCCAGGGAGTTTGAGCCTATTTTGTGTATTTGTTTGTGTTGTTTCATCACTCCTCATGCGTCTGTCTCCAATCCCTTCTCCCCATTTAAACTCGTAGACTGCAAGCTCCCTGGACAGGGACAATATAATTTTCACCCGTGTCTTCTTTCCCAGCACTTAGTACAGTGCTCTGCACATAGTAAGTGCTTGAAAAATACTATTACTACTACCAGTATTTTGACTACTCCTGACTGCAGGACAGAGACAAATCTTAGGTTGGTTTATAGGAACTCACCCCATCTCCAAACTACATCACTTATGAACACGCTCTTCCCCTACCTGTCTCCCGCACTAGATTGGAAACTTTCAAGGTCACGCAGCAGACAAGTGGTGGAGCCAGGATTAGAACCCATGACCTTCTGACTCTGTACAAGCACTTAGTACAGTGCTCTGCACACAGTAAGTGCTCAATAAATACAATTGAATAAATGACTCCCAAGCCTGCGCTCTATCCACTGTATCAAGCAGTCTGCCCATAGTAAGTGCTCAGTAAATACCGTTGATTGATTGATTGGTATTGTAGCCACCCCAATGTTTCGCACAGTGCTTGGCACACAGTATGTGCTTTACAAACAAGGCAGTTATCGTGATTGTGAAGCAGCGTGGTTACTGGAAAGTGGCCTAGTGGCTAGGCCCTAATCCCGTTTCCGCCACTTGCCTGTAGTGTGCCCTTGAGCAAGTCATTTTACTTTTCTGGGCCTCAGTTTCCTCAACTGTAAAATGAGGATTTGATAACTACCCTCCCTCCAACTTGGACTGTGAGCCCCTTGTGGGCCAGGGACTTTGTCTGACCTGATTTACTTGTATCTACCCCGCGCTTAGAACTATTTTAGACCCATAGTAAGTACTTAACAAATACCATAATTATTATTATTCGACACTGTTCAAGTTGCTCACTGGGACTGCAGACCACTTCTGAAAGGAGCAATGGGCTTCAGCCTCTTTATTTATGAAACAGCTCAGAATAGAAAGTCCTTTAGTTACCAGTGCCAGATTCAAATGCGATTCTGTTCAGAATGTGCCTAGAAAAATACCTTTATATTTTTTTTTTTTGCTTTCTCTGGCCAGAAAGGCAGTTTTCATTTACTGTTATCCTAAGTATGCTTATCTTCATTGCAAAATAATCAAAGAGCAACAAAATCTGGTATTCTTCTCAGCACTGACATAAGGAACGCTGCGAGCATGAAATTCCTTGAAATGATTAGCTTACCAACTTCCCTTCAAGCTTGGAATTATAGGCAGTAACAAAGTGAGATAAGGATTTCAAATCACAGAAGATGGACCCAGGAGATTTTCTGGAGGAGAAGCTAGAACTTATGTAGGTCTAAACGGATGTTGGTCTGCAGAATCTGTGGCTACTAGGTTCAATCCAGGAGTGGAAGTACAATCGCAACAGGTAATTCAGACAGAAAGTGCCAACTCTGATCATCATCATCATCATCAATCGTATTTATTGAGCGCTTACTATGTGCAGAGCACTGTACTAAGCGCTTGGGAAGTACAAATTGGCAACATACAGAGACAGTCCCTACCCAACAGTGGGCTCACAGTCTAAAAGGGGGAGACAGAGAACAAAACCAAACATACTAACAAAATAAAATAAATAGAATAGATATGTACAAGTAAAATAAATAAATAGAGTAATAAATATGTACAAACATATATACATATATACAGGTGCTGTGGGGAAGGGAAGGAGGTAAGATGGGGGGGATGGAGAGGGGGATTTTACTCTCCCAAATGCTTAGTTCAGTGCTCTGAACATGGTAAGTGCTCAATAAATACCATTGACTGATGGATAATAATAATAATAATGTTGGTATTTGTTAAGCGCTTACTATGTGCCAAGCACTGTTCTAAGTGCTGGAGTACATACAAGGTAATCAGGTTGTCCCACGTGAGGCTCACAGTCTTCATCCCCATTTTACAGGTGAGGGAACTGAGGCACAGAGAAGTGAAGTGACTTGCCCAAGGTCACACAGCTGACAAGTGGCAGAACTGGGATTCGAACCCATGACCTCTCCCAAGCCCGGGCTCTTTCCATTAAGCCATGCTGCTTCCCATGCTGCTGCCATGGATCGATGGCACCTCTAAAACCTCTTTCTTCCTCCCACCTCCAGAATCAGAATCTGTGGGCAAGGAATGAGTTCAGTTTAGTTGTACTTTCTTAGCTTAATGTAGGGGAAGCAGCATGGCATTCTGACTCTCAAGCCTGGGAGTCAGAAAGTTGTGGGTTCTAATCCCAGCAGACTTGTCTGCTGTGTGGTCTTGGGCAAGTCATTTCACTTCTCTGGGCTTCAGCTACCTCATCTGCAAAATGGGAATTAAGACTGTGAGCTCCATGGGACGGGGACTGTGTCCAACCCGATTTATTTCTTTTGTTAGTATGTATTGAGCACTTACTGTGTGCAGAGCTCTGTACTAAATGCTTAGGAAAGTACAACTCAACAATAAACAGTGACATTCCCTGCCCACAATCAATCAATCAATCAATCAATCAATCGTATTTATTGAGCGCTTACTATGTGCAGAGCACTGTACTAAGCGCTTGGGAAGTACAAATTGGCAACACATAGAGACAGTCCCTACCCAATGAGTTTACAATGAGTTTACTTGTATCCACCCCAGTGCTTAGTACAGTGCCTGGCACATAGTAAGTGCTGAGCAAATAACAGTTATTTCTTATTACTGTGGAGCATGGCACCCATTGGGCACTCGATATGTACTAATAATAATAATGTTGGTATTTGTTAAGTTCTTACTATGGGCAAAGCACTGTTCTAAGCGCTGGGGTAGATACAAGGTAATCAGGTTGTCCCACGAGGGGCTCACAGTCTTCATCCCCATTTTACAGATGAGGGAACTGAGGCCCAGAGAAGTGAAGTGACTTGCCCAAAGTCACACAGCTGACAAGTGGAGGAGCCGGGATTTGAACCCACGGCCTCTGACTCCAAAGCCCAGGCTCTTTCCACTGAGCCACCCTGCTTCCAGCGGGCTGTATCATTTTCATCACCACTATCACCACTAGGATTTCCAGAAGACTACTGCCACCCTCTCCATTGACAAAAAAACTCTCCCTCTAGATAGTAAGCTCATTGTGGGCAGGGAATGAGGCTACCATCTCTGTTGTACTGTACTCTCCCAAGTGCTTAGTACGGTGCTCTGCACGAAACCAATATCACCGATTGACTGCTCAATACACAGTGCATCTGAAATGAACTCTAGAAATCTACTGTTGCCTTCTCTGACTGGAAGTTCATTCAATCACATTTATTGAGCTCTTATTGTGTGCAGAGCACTGTACTAAGTGCTTGAAGTTGCTCATCACCATCCCCATTCTGAAAACTCCATTCAAATCTCCTTCATAGACTGTCTAGATTGGAAGCTCCTTGAGGACAGGGATCATGTTTATATCACCTCTACTGAATTGTACTCTCCCAGTCAATCAAGCAGTCAATCTCTGCATACCATAAACACTCAATAAATACCACTGACTGACTGTCTACTCCATATGTTCGCACCATTATGACTTCTTCATGACTCCTTTCTAATAATAATAATAATAATAATGGCATTTATTAAGCGCTTACTATGTGAAAAGCACTGTTCTAAGCGCAGGGGAGGTGACAAGGTGATCAGGTTGTCCCTCGGGGGGCTCACAGTTTTCTACTGACAGGCAGTAGGAAATCAGAAAGTCAAAATGGGCTTGCAAGTGAAGTTCAGTCCCACCTTAGGTAGGCTGTCTTATGCTGTCAAGGCATCTCCAACCCATAGCCCCACTTCCATCTGAAATTGTTCTGGTAGTGGATCCGTAGAGTTTTCCAGGTAAAAATCCGGAAGTGTTTTTTACCATTACCTCCTTCCATGCAGTAAACTCGAGTCTCCACCCTTGACTCTCTCCCATGACGTTGCTGCCCAGCACAGGGGAGTTTTGACTTGTAGCCGATTGCCTGCCACTTGCTAGCCACTGGCCAACTAGGATTGGAATGGACCGGCCTCTGCTTGACTCTCCCTCCTGTAGTCAAGACTGGTAGAGGACTGGAAACTCTCCAGGTGTCACCCTGAGAGGGGTTAGGGAGGTTACAAACCCTACAATCTTTCAGCTTCACTTGGCATCCAAATTAATCCTGAATTATGGTGAAGCATTCCATTTACTTAGTGGACATCTGGTTTCCCCACAATACCAGTTTTATCTTGACCCCCAAAAACCAATGAAACTCCTAATATTATTACTACTATCATCAATCAATCAATCGTATTTATTGAGCGCTTACTGTGTGCAGAGCACTGTACTAAGCGCTTGGGAAGTCCAAGTTGGCAACATATAGAAACGGTCCCTACCCAACAGTGGGCTCACAGTCTAGAAGGGGGAGACAGAGAACAAAACAGAACATATTAACAAAACAGAATATGTACAAGTAAAATAAATAAATAGACTAGTAATAATAACAGTAGCAATGATGACAATGATAATAATAATCAACATTCTGGATGTTTTTATGTCATGCTTTCTCTTTCCCCAGAATTTATGTGACCTAAGCATGGCATTGATATGCATAGCTCCAGGGTGATTGAAAAGGGAGGATAGAGATAAACAGTCACACCAAGAGACGTAGTAAGTAGTAGTAATTGCAGTAGTAGTAGTAGCTGTTGTAAAAGTAGTAGATACAGTGGGATGGATAAAAGCAAATCGGGTTGGTTGGACACCAGTCCCTGTCCCATGTAGGGCTCACAGTCTCACTCCCCAATTTACAGATGAGGTAACTGAGGCCCAGAGAAGTGAAGTGACTTGTCCGAGGCCACACAGTTGACAAGCGGCGGAGCCGGGATTCGAACCCATGACCTCTCACTCCCAGACCTGTGCTCTGTCCATTATGGCATGCCATTTCTCTAATAATAATAATAATAATAATGGTGGTGGTATTTGTTAAGCGCTTACTATGTGCAAAGCACTGTTCTAAGCTCTGTGGGGGCTACAAGGTGATCGGGTTGTCCCACTTGGGGCTCACAGTCTTAATCCCCATTTTACAGATGAGGTAACTGAGGCACAGAGAAGTTAAGTGGCTTGCCCAAGGTCACACAGCTGACAAGCGGCGGAGCTGGGATTCGAACCCATGACCTCTGACTCCCAAGCCTGCGTTCTTTCCACTATCCTCAGTTGCAGAGGGAATCAACATCATCTCTATAAACCACATTTTTTGAGTGCTTGATGTGTGCCAGTGCTGCTCTGAACACCTACTGGTGGCAGAATACTATACTGAATGCCTACTGTGTGTGCAGAGCATTCATTCATTCATTCATTCAATCGTACTTATTGAGTGCTTACTGTGTGCAGAGCACTGTACTAAGCGCTTGGGAAGTACAAGTTGGCAACAGATAGAGACAGTCCCTACCCAACAGCGGGCTCACAGTCTAGAAGGGGGAGACAGACAACAAAGCAGAACATATTAACAAAATAAAATAAATAGAATAGTAAATATGTACAAGTAAAATAAATAGAGTAATAAATCTGTACAAACATATATACAGGTGCTGTGGGGAGGCGAAGGAGGTAGGGTGGGGGGATGAGGGGGAGAGAAATGAGGAGGCTCAGTCTGGGAAGGCCTCTTGGAGGAGGTGAGCTCTCAGTAGGGCTTTGAGCACTGTACTGGATGTCTCTGTGTCAGTCATTTGTATTTACTGTGTGCAGAGCACTGTACTAAGCACTTGGGAGAGTACAATAAAACAATATAACAGACATATTCCCTGCCCACAGCGAGCTTACAGTCTACAGTCTGTGTGTGCAGAGTACTGTGAAGCAGCATGGCTCAGTGGAAAGAGCCCGGGCTTTGGAGTCAGAGGTCATGGGTTCAAATCCCAGTTCCTCCACTTGTCAGCTGTGTGACTTTGGGTAAGTCACTTCACTTCTCTGGGCCTCAGTTCCCTCTTCTGTAAAATGGGGAATAAGACTGTGAGCCCCCCGTGGGACAACCTCATCACCTTGTAACCTCCCCAGCACTTAGAACAGTGCTTTGCACATAGTAAGTGCTTAATAAATGCTATCAGTACTGTACTAGATGCATACTGGGTGCATAGTGACGCCCTGGATGCTCACAAACATACAATAGAAATAAAAGTAGCAGCATCAGTAGTGGTGATAGTTGAAGCTGTGGTAATAAGTAGCTTTAGTGGTAGTAACAGCAGAAGTTGTAAAAATAGTTGCATAGTGGCTAGAGCATGGGCTAGGGATTCAGAAGGTCATGGTTCTAATCCCGGCTCCAACACTTAATAATAATAATAATAATAATAATAATAATAATAATAATAATAATAATAGCATTTATTAAACACTTACTATGGGCAAAGCTGTGTGATCTTGGGCAAGTCATTTCACTTCTCTGTGCCTCAGTTGCCTCGTCTGTAAAATAGGGATTGAGAATGTGCCTCCCACGTGGGACAAGGGACTGTGTCCAACCCCATTTGCCTGTGTCCATCCCAGTGCTTAGTACAGTGCCTGGAACATAGTAAGAGCTTAACAAATACCACTATTATTATTGTTATAGTAATGGAAATAGTTGCAGGAGGTTTAGTAGTAAGTGCAGTACTTAGAACTAAGGGCTTGGAAACTAAGAGAAGCAGCGTGGCTCAGTGGAAAGAGAACGGGCTTTGGAGTCAGAGGTCGTGGGTTCAAATCCTGGCTCTGCCACTTGTCAGCAGTGTGACTTTGGGCAAGTCACTTAACTTCTCTGGGCCTCAGTTCCCTCATCTGTAAAATGGGGATGAAGACTGTGAAACCCACATGGGACAACCTGATTACCTTGTATCTACCCCAGCGCTTAGAACAGTGCTTTGCACATAGTAAGCGCTTAATACCAACATTATTATTATTATTACAAAATAATCAGAATGATCCATTTCCTGGCACGTGGAATTTAGGTCCGCTGTGCCTATAAAACAGTCCCTATGCAACTGGAGAATGGACTCGATATAGGATGTGTCTAGGGTGACTCAGAGGAGGAAAACTCATTTCAATCCACGGGCTCTGCTTGTGAACTAAGCCCTTTTTCAGCTAAAATATTCCAAATTTCAGCCCACAGCCTGCGCTGTTTCGGTGGAGTGAACTTGAAAAGAGCTTGAAGATGACAGGCAGACAGGCGATTAGATATTCACCAAATATCCGTAGGGTGACAGAGCATGTGGCAGTGGGGACCGCCGCTTATTGGATTTTGTTTGTCCTCTGACTAGGGTAAGGTCAATATTTCAATGAAAGACAGTGTCAGGGAAGATGGAAATCAAATTATACACTCTGCATGTATAATAGAGCCAAGGAGTGGAAAAAAGTGGTGCTGTCAATCTTGTTCCTGTGGAACCCATACTACTAGAAGGTTCATAGACTGTCTATAGCCCCGTGACGCCCTTTTTTTAATAAATCTTTATTATTCCTAATCATCTGCTAAATTTGGGCTTGGAACTCCAGTAATGAATGACCTAGCTACCCTTTCTCTGATTAATCGGGGAGGGCTCTTAATGTAAGAGGCCTTCTCCGATGACAGAAAAAGCCAAACGCTCCCTTGCCCTGTTCCGAAGTGAATTGGAATTTGAGGACACTTAAAGCTAAACTCTGCCTGGCTGCCAATCACAATAATTAGGCCTTTATTAGAATGAAAAGGTACAACCTGCAAGGCCACGAGACAGGACAGATCTAAAAGAGTAGACGAACACGGAGATTCCATTAATTGTGATTTCAGAAGAATTCGAACTGGGTACGTGCCATGGTTTAAAGTGCTCTTGTGTTTAAGTGCAGTTTAAGTACACTCGATGTTCCCTACATTAGTTTTGAAAGAGATATAAACTCTTAGAATGAGACTACTGAAGCTTCTATGTACTTGACATTGCAACTTGCTTTCCAATTTTCACTGTGGAGTAGTAGTAAGTAGTAGTACTTGTACTTAGCTTGTACTTCCCAAGTGCTTAGTACAGTGCTCTGCACACAGTAAGTGCTCAATAAATACAATTGATTGACAGTAGTAATAGTAGTAGGAGAAGCAGCGTGGCTCAGTGGAAAGAGCGCGGGCTTTGGAGTCAGAGGTCATGGGTTCAAATTCCGGCTCCGCCAATTTTCAGCTGTGTGACTTTGGGCAAGTCACTTCACTTCTCTGGGCCTCAGTTACCTCATCTGTAAAATGGGGATGAAGACTGTGAGCCCCCCGTGGGACAACCTGATCACTTTGTAACCTCCCCAGTGCTTAGAACAGTGCTTTGCACATAGTAAGCACTTAATAAATGTCATTATTATTATTAGTAGTAGTAGTAGTAGTAGTAGAGAAGCAGCATGTAAAGAGCCCAGGCTTGGAAGTCAGAGGTTGTGAGTTATAATCCCGGCTCTGCCACTTGTCAGCTGTGTGACACTGGGTAAGTCACTTAACTTCTCCATGCCCCAGTTACTTCATCCAGCACTTAGAACAGTGCTTTGCACATAGTAAGCGCTTAATAAATGTCATCATTATTAATATTATTAAAATGGGGATTAAGACTGTGAGCCCCACGTGGGACAGACTGATTATAATAATAATGATGGTATTTGTTAAGCACTTACTATGTGCCAGGCACCATTCTAAGCACTGGGGTAGATACAGGGTAATCAGGTTGTCCCACGTGAGGCTCACACTTTTAATCCCCATTTTGCAGATGAGGGAACTGAGGCACAGAGAAGTTAAGTGACTTGCCCAAGGTCACACAGCAGACGGGTGGCGGAGGTGGGATTAGAACCCACGTCCTCTGACTCCCAAGCCTGTGCTCTTTCCACTAAGGCACTTTGCTTCTCTTATTATTATTATTATAATTACAACTATTATTCCAGGGGCAATGGGGTTACCTTCACTGGCTGATAACTACCCTCTCTAAATCAATCAATCAATCCATCAGTCAATCGTGGCTCAGTGGAAAGAGCACGGGCTTGGGAGTCAGAGCTCATGGGTTCAAATCCCGGCTCCGCCAATTGTCAGCTGTGTGACTTTGGGCAAGTCGCTTCGCTTCTCTGGGCCTCGGTTCCCTCATCTGGAAAATGGGGATTAAGACTGTGAGGCCCCCAGTGGGACAACCTGATCACCTTGTGACCTCCCCAGTGCTTAGAACAGTGCTTTGCATAAAGTAAGTGCTTAATAAATGCTTTTATTATTATTATTATTATTATTATTATTACCTTATATCTACCCCAGTGCATAGAAAGTACTTAACAGATACCATTGTTATTATTATTATTATTATTAGTAGTAGTAGTAATAGTAATAGATTAAGCACTGTGTGGTCAGGGAATGTGTCTACCAACTCTGCTACATTGTACTCTCCCAAGCACTTAGTACAGTGCACTGCACATAGTAAGCACTCAATAATGACGATTGATTGATAGACTGCAGATCACTGTACTAAGCGCTGGGAAAGAGTATACAAGTGGGAATTGGACATGGAAGCATAATGGCTCTGTCATAATCCATACTTCTGATTACCTTCTTGGTGGTAACAACAAATCTCTGCGGCTTTGTCCGTTCTTCGTTTTTGTCTCGAGAAAGTACTGGGGGAAAACTGTCACTGGAAGGTTAGAAATACAGGTTCAAGGCACCATTCCCTATCGTTTTCAATCTCCTTTGTTCTGATATTATATATAGATATAGGTGTGTGTGTGTGTGTGTGTGTGTGTGTGTGTTTGCAGTTTTCTTTGAATAAAATGTCCGGGGGAATCCCTTTGAGAGCACTTGTATCATTCATCAACATTATGGTTTTTCAGTCTGCCCCAAACACTGCCCTTTGAGATTTCTTAGCTGCTTTTCCTATTTGATGCTATCCCTTCTGTAAAGTTTGAGGCAAAGTCAGCTACCCTAATTGATAGATGACTTATATAGACTTAAAAAAAAAAATCCAGATGTTCTCAAAGAGTAAAAATCACATAACATTAAATACAAATTTAAATTTTTCTGCTTTCATAGCATCATTCTAGAAACATACCACCTTAAATTCATTTCCATGCTTGAATTTAAAATATGTGTAAATAATAATAATATATACTTATATTTACACATATATATGCACCAGGAGAGTAAATGTTCAAGCACATTCTTCCAGGAATATTGTAGACTGGAAATGTGTCTTCCAACTCTGTTATATTGTGTCCTCCCAAGCTCTAAGTACAGTGTTCTGCACACAGTAAGGGCTCAATAAACATAATTCAGTGATTGATTAAAACAGCGTGGCTTAATGGATAGAGCACTGGCCTGGGAGCCAGAAGGACCTGGGGTCTAATCTCAATTCTGCCGCATGTCTGCTGTGTGAACTTCATTTCTCTTGGCTTCAGTTACTTCATCTGTAAAATGGGGATTAAGAGTGTGAGCCCTATGTGGGACAGGGTCTGTGTCCAACCTGATTAACTTGTATATATCCTAGTGCTTTGTAAGCACTCAACAGCACCATTATTATTAACATTATTATTAAAATAATAAAGGAATATGGGTATAATAGGATGTAAGATATTTTCATAGGTAATATATTTTGCAATAATGCAGAACTACAGTGTTGGAAGAAGTGATCGTGTGTATATATCCATGGGTCTCAGACATGGTGAGTTCCACAGGTGAATTTGTCTGACCACAAGGTTCTGCCTTCAGAACTGGGTGAATTCAATTTAGGAAAATATCTATGTCATTCTATTTCAAGCTTCATTTCCTACAGATCTATAAATTGGAGTACCATTGGATGTCATTCTATATCAAGCTTCATTTCCTACAGATCTATAAATTGGAGTACCATTGGCTGATGAGGAGTCCAAAGGAGATCAAAAGTGTATACCACCCTATCTTTGATAACCCTTATCTCCAAGAATCTCCAAAAGCCACATAAACTTGTCACTGACTTCTGTTTCATGGGAAGTGTGCTGTCACTGATTCGGGACTAAGCAAGGTGGTAGAAAATCAAAGCAAGACGCCTAAGGGGGTTCTTTGACAAATGGACAGAATGTGGCACTAATGTAGCAGCAAGATAAATCAATCAATCAATTGTATTTAATAGTAATAATTATTATTATGGTATTTGTTAAGCACTTACTATGTGCCAAGCACTGTTCTAAGCGCTGGGGGAGGTACAAGGTAATCAGGTTGTCCCACGTGGGGCTCACAATCTAATCCCCATTTTACAGATGAAGGAACTGAGGCACAGGGAAGTGAAGTGACTTGCCCAAAGTCACACAGCTGACAAGTGGTAGAGCTGGGATTAGAACCGATGATCTCTGACACCCAAGCCCATGCTCTTTCCACTGAGCCGTGCTATTTACTGAGTGTTTACTGTGTGCAGAGCACGTGCTAAGAATCAGACCAAACTAAAGGGATGCAAAGAAATTGGAGTGTCCAACAGGCATTATAGCTCCGCTATAATATATTCAGGTGCTACATCCACCTTTTTCAGTTGGTTTGTTCATTCATTCCATCGTAACTATTGAGTCTTTATTGTGTGCAGAACACTGTACTAAGTGCTTGAGAGAGTTCACTATAACAATAGACTCATTATGCTCTGCCTACAGTGAGCTCAAGTCTAGAGTAAGAGACAGACATTAATATAAATCAATAAATTACAGATGTGGATAGTGCTGTGGGGCTACTTAGAGCTAACGTAAAGAAGCAGCGTGGCTCAGGGGAAAGATCCCGGGCTTGGGAGTCAGAGGTCATGGGTTCTAATCCCGGCTCCACCACTTGTCTGCTGTGTGACCTTGGGCAAGTCACCTCACTTCTCTGTGCCTCAGTTACCTCATCTGTAAAATGGGGATTGAGACTGTGAGCCCCACGTGGGACAACCTGAATACCTTGTATCTCACCCAGCGCTTAGAACAATGCTTGGCACATAGTAAGCGTTTAACAAATACCATTATTATTGTTATTATCCAGGGACTGTGGGACCAAGCTGCACTACAATGGGGGAGACAAACATAAAACTGTCTACATAATAATAATAATAATAATAATGGTATTTGTTAAGTGCTTACTATGTGCAAAGCACTGTTCAAAGCACTGGGGGGATACAAGGTGATCAGGTTGTCCCACGGGGGGCTCACAGTCTTAACCCCCATTTTACAGATGAGGTAACTGAGGCACGGAGAAGTTAACTTGCCCAAAGTCACACAACCGACAAGCGGCGGAGTTGGGATTTGAACCTATGACCTCTGACTCCAAAACTCATGCTCTTTCCCCGAGCAACGCTGCTCTACATGCTTTGTTTTGTTGTCTGTCTCCCCTTTCTAGACTGTGAGCCCATTGTTGGGTAGGGACCATCTCTATATTTTACCGACTTGTACTTCCCAAGTGCTTAGTACAGTGCTCTGCACACAGTAAGCTCTCAATAAATACGACTGAATGAATGAAAACTATTTACAACTAGAGCCGTAAAAATAAATAATTGAAGAAACATTTATGCATATGTGATGGGGATGGGAGCAAATGCGTTTCACAAGTGCTAGAGTTGGCCGATGGGTTTTTACAGCTTAGAGTGGGGTAGATACACCCGAATTGATAGATCAACCTCAACAGTAACCGCAAAGGCTGGAGAGTAAGTTGTTTTTGAAAGGAAGGGTTTCCAGGGTCTCCTGCTCATGACAAGAGTGAACTTCCTCAGCTCATTGTGGGCAGGGAATTAATTGGCCTGTGAATTGTTGTATTGAACCCTCCCAAGTGCTTAGTACAGTGCTCTGAACACAGGAAGCGCCCAATAAATACGCTTGACTGACTACACACGTCGCCGAGGGCTACTTCTGCCTTGCCAACTTCTGCTGTAGAAGACCTCACCCCTCTGATGACAAACAGGGAGGAGGTAGGATGCAAAAGACTTGACAGAACTCAAAGAGACAAGTATGCATAGTTAACCACCATGCAAAGACAGAATGACCCATGTCAAATGAAACCATAAATCTTAGTTACCCTGATGCATTGCTTTCCAACGCCCAGATAAATAAAGCTTGAGGATATTCTGCTGCTCCTTCTGACATTGTTATGCAAGCTATTACTTCATTCCCTCAGTTAATAAGGGAGGAAAATCCAAATGAGTTCTGTGGCAGGGACATTAAAATGTTTCTTCGCATGATGGATTGGCTAGAAGTTTGAGAGCCTGTGCTCCCCAAAGGTGACCCTCGTCTGGGAGTCGTAAACCAGTTGGAAGATCCAGACAGAGGAAGAGCTACGCCGTTCCATTTCTCAAGGGTGTGAGACCAATGCCAGCTGATGTTTCATGTTTTTGCCAAAATATGAGTAATTGTTTGGATCATGGGAAACCAAGCTGAAAAGAAGCATCCAACCTCCAAACTCTGATTGCCCTTTTGTTTCCTGAAAAGGCCATCTGCTCCTTCAGGACCATGCTGAGCTTCTCCAGCAGCAGGAAACTCTGTTATTTCCTCCTCTACAAAAGGATTTTAGGTAAGGGCGGGTCACTTAGCGGCTAGCCAGGACAGCATATTGATCCACTGTTGTTGTAATGACTTTCCCCTGCTTACTAATATCTTGTCTTTTTCCACTGGTGTTGTCCTAGTTTTTTAAGACATTAACACCATGCTGATTTGCTCCTCTGCACCTGGGATCACTCTATATTTCATAACTGGCCCAGTTGTAGGTCTAGCAGAAAAAGCACTGCTCTGGGAAATCAGGAAAGCAGGGTTCTAGTCCCGTTTTTGCCTTCCAGGATAGTGGCACTAATGATTTTTTTTTTCTTTTTGTGGTATTTGTTAAGTGCTTACTTTGCACCAGGCACTACTAAGAACTGGGGTAGAAACAAGCTAATTAGGTTGGGCACAGTCTATGTCCCATATGGGGCTCTTAATCTCCATTTAACAGATGAGGTAACTGAGGCACAGAGAAGTGAAGTGACCTGCCCAAGGAAACACAACAGGCAAGAAGTGGAGGCAGAATCGGAACCCAGTTCCTTCTGATTCCCAAGCCTGTGCTCTTTCTACTAGGCCACACTGCTCCATTGAGGACCTACTGAGGGCAAAGCACTGCATTAAGCATTGGGAGAGTACAATAATAGCCAGGCACATCCCTTGCCTTCAAGGGGTATATCTGGAGATTCATCTGAGATTCTATAACTCTGCCTGACTAAACGCCAAGTTCAAATCCCAGAAAACTAAGTGGAAACTCAGACAAAACGGTAGCCCAGGGACTCTGCTCCTTATGTCTTTTCTTTGGTTTTAATGTGTTGAAGTCAGCAGTAAGTGGAAGAGTGCTGCAGAGAGCTGACATGTCTTCTCCTCTAGGCAAGCAATTTAAATCAATCAATCAATCAATCGTATTTATTGAGCACTTACTGTGTGCAGTGCACTGTACTAAGCACTTGGGAAGTCCAAGTTGGCAACATATAGAGACAGTCCCTACCCAACAGTGGGCTCACAGTCTAAAAGGGGGAGACAGAGAACAAAACCAAGCATACTAACAAAATAAAATAAATAGAATAGATATGTACAAGTAAAATAAATAAATAGAATAATAAATCAAAGTATGCAGCCATTTGATCCACAGTTCTTATTCAGCTCACCATGCTGCTCCTTTACAACAATAATAATAATGATCGAGGTATTTGTTAAGCATTTATTGCGTGCCAACCACCATTCCCAGCTCTGGAGTGGATGTAAGATAATTCACTTGGATCAGTCAATCAGTGAATTGTGATTATTGAGTGTTTATTATTATTATTATTATTACTATTAATAATAATAATAATGGTATTTGTTAAGCGCTTACTATGTGCCAAGCACTGTTCTAAGCGCTGGGGTAGATATAAGGTTATCAGGTTGTCCCACGTGGGGCTCACAGTCTTAATCCCCATTTTACAGGTAACTGAGGCATAGAGAAGTTAAGTGACTTGGCCAAAGTCACACAGCTGACAAGCGGTGGAGCCGGGATTAGAACCTACGACCTCTGACTCCCAAGCCAGGGTTCTTTCCACCAAACTATGCTTCTTCTCTACTGTGTGTTTACTGTGTGCAGAGCACTGTACTAAGCACTTGGGAGAGCATGATAGGACAGAGTTGGTAGACACAGTCCCAGCCCACAACAAGGTTCCAGTCTAGAAGGGGAGAACGGTCCCAAACTCCCACGGGGCTCACAGGCTAAGTGGGAAGATCAGGTACTGAATCCCCATTTTATGGATGAGGAAAGTGAGGCACAGAGACATTAAGTCACTTGCCCAAGTTCCCACAGCAGGTAAGTGGCAGAGGAGGTCCTCTGATTCCCAGGTCCCTCTTCTTTCTAGACTGCGGAGCCCGCTGTTGGGTAGGGACTGTCTCCATATGTTGCCAATTTGTACTTCCCAAGTGCTTAGTACAGTGTTCTGCATACAGTAAGCACTCAATAAATACAAATGAATGAATGCGCTTTCCATTAAACAACACTGCTCCTCTTTGGACTTGCGATCTGAGAAGCAGCGTGGCTCCGTGGAAATGACACAGGGTTGGGAGTCAGAGGACGTGGGTTCTGATCCCGACTCTGCCGCTTGTCAGCTGTGTGACCTTGGGCAAGTCACTCAGCTCCTCTGTGCCTCAGTTACCTCATCTGTAAAATGGGGATTGAGACTGCAAACCCCACGTGGGACAAGCTGATTATCTTGTATCTACCCCAGTGCTTAGAACAGTGCTTGGAACATAGCAAGCACTTAACAAACACCATAATTATTATTATAATTATTTCTAATAAGAAAGAAATGTCGCTATTGGACAAATGAACTCTGTTCCAACCTCAGTCTGAGATTGGAATGATTGGTTGTGTCATTTTCTCCTGTGGGGCTAATAAATCAATCAATAATATTGATCAATGCCTACAATGTGCAATGTGCTGTACTAAGTCCTTAGAAGTGTACCAAATGGGAGAGTCACAACAAACTGACATGAGCAATGGTAAATATTTTCAGGAGAAATTTAATGTGCTTCTGGAAATGACAATTTCCGGAGTTTGGGAATGTTACATGTTCAAACTTAATGATACATAGATGTAATCTTCAGCATTCAATGGAAAATAGCTGCTTTGAAATCAGCCCCTGAATTAGTTCCCATTATTTAGCAAAGGAAGTGTTGATTTCCACTGCAAATGTAGTGCAGATTGTGATTTAAGTTTCTAAGAAAAATTGGTTGTTAAATATTAGTTTACCAAAGACTAGATGGCTTGCCCAGTCCCAAATATAAAACTTGTTTAAGGGAGAACCGCTTCAGTCCAAAGCGGGTCAAGAGGAAAATCAATGTTTGGTTATTTCTACTTGTAACGGTTTGGGTAACATATGGAGGGAATTAATAAACAGAAGTCGATTTTTAAACAGTCACTCAAAGTACATATGACGTGCATTAAAAAAGATAAATCTATCTTTTTTTGCTTTTCAGGTAAAAAAGGACAGTATTATGCTCTTACTTGGTAAATGATTTGATGCCATCCTATTTAATCCAAATGTGCGTCCTCTTGGTTTGACATTCATTTCTCTTTACCTTGAGGCAGAGATTACACCGTCCTCAGGAATTATATTGTGGGTTGTCACGAAAGGCTGGCTTTTGGATTATCACTTGCTCCAGTTCATTCTAGCAGAAATCCCTGCACCTTCGCCTTCATATTCATCAATGGCATTTATTGAGCTTTTCCTATGAGTAGAGTACTGTACTAAGCACTCGGGAGAGTACAATACAATAGAGTTAGCAGACATGTTCCCTGCCCATGATGAGTTTACAGTCTAGAGGGAGAGACAGACATTGATATGAATAAAGAATTAGAGAAGCAGTGTGGCTCAGTGGAAAGAGCCCGAGCTTTGGAGTCAGAGGTCATGGGTTCAAATTCCAGCTCCACCACTTGTCAGCTGTGTGACTTTGGGCAAGTCACTTACCTTCTCTGTGCCTCAGTTACCTCATCTGTAAAATAGGGATGAAGACTGTGAGCCCCACCTGGGACAACCTGATCACCTTGCATCCTCCACAGTGCTTAGAATAGTGCCTGGAACATAGTAAGTGCTTAACAAATGCCATCATCATCATTATTATTATTATTAAAGAAGCCTGAAGTTCAAAGAACCACGACAGGGGAGAACATCGGAGGAAGAGGGCTCCTGGAAGACACTGTTGAAACACTCCCCAACACACAAGGTGATCAATAAATTAGAAGTGTGAAAGTTAATCTTCCAGCTTGCCTTGGTCATAAATCACATCACTATATGCTCTCCCAAGTATTTAATACAGCCCTCTGTTAACAGAAAATGCTCAATAAATACAATTGACTGATTGACTTACAGGTCAGAAAGGATGCATTCTTACCGGGAGAAGCAGCATAACGTAATGGATGGGGCCCGGATCTGGGAGTGAGAAGGACCTGGGTTATAATCTTGGAGAAGCAACATGTCTCAGTGGAAAGAGCAAGGGTTTGGGAGTGAGAGGTCATGGGTTCTAATTCCGGCTCCGCCACTTGTCAGCTGTGTGACTTTGGGCAAGACACTTAACTTCTCTGTGCCTCAGTTACCTCATCTGTACAATGGAGGTTAAGAGTGGGAGCCCCACATGGGAAAACCTGGTCACCTTGTATCTCCCCCAGTGCTTAGAACAGTACTTCACACATAGTAAGCACTTAATAAATACCATCATTTTTGTTATTATTATAATCCCAGCTCGGCCTCTTCATTCATTCATTCATTCCTTCAATTGCGTTTACTGAGCACGTACTGTGTGCTGAGCACTGTATGAAGTGCTTGGGAAGTACAATTCAGCAACAAATAGAGACAATCTCTGTCCAGCCTCTTGTCTGCTGTGGGACCCTGGGCAAGTTGCTTCACTTCTCTGGGCCTCAGTTACCTCAACTGTAAATTGGGGATTAACAGTGTGAGACCCATATGGGTCAGGGATTGTGTCCCACCTGATTATCTTGTAGCTATACCCCAATGCTTAGAACAGTGCTCAACACATAGTAAGCACTTAACAAGTACCATAATTATTATTTTTCTTTCTGCTGGATTTTGGCATAAGGTAATGTTTAAACAGCAGTAATGATAGTTGTGGTATTTTTTTGGCTCTTATTATGTTCCAAGAACTGTACAAAGTGCTGGGGTAGTTACAAGATAAAAGGGTCCTACCTTGGGCTCTCAGTCTAAGGAGGGAGAACACATATTTAATCTCCATTTTGCAGATGAGGGAACTGAGGAACAGAGAAGTTAAATGACTTACCCAAGGTCATACAGCAAGTACATGGCAGAGTCAAGATGAGAACCCAAGTCCTCTGACTCTCAGACTCCTACTCTTTCCACCAAAACTTGCTGCTTCTTGAAGTGGAAGATGATTTAGGAAGCCCCCACCCCCCCACCCCAGATCCTTTATCTGGTTATCCTACTAGTCACTGGTCCAGGGAGTTGATGATCGAGGTCCAATAATCGTGTGCTAAATTTCAGGCAATGTAAAAAAGAGGCTCTGTATAAACTACCTTCAGGGATTGAGAAGCAGTTTGTCTAGTGGAAAGAGCACGGGCCTGGGAATCAGAGGACCTAGGTTTAATCCCAAGGGCTTCCATTTGCCTGCTGTGTGACTTTGGACAAATCAATTAATTTCTCTGTGCCTGTTTCCTCATCTGTAAAATGGAGATTCAATGCCTGTTCCCCCTCCAACTACAAGCCCCATGTGGGACAGGAACTGTGTCCAAACTATATTTACCCCAATCCTGGAGCTCTAACAAGAACCATAATTATTATAATTATTATCGCTGCCAATTGTTTTGTTTCCAAGAATCTAATCGTAGCCAGGAATATGACTTTGACCTTTGAAAGAAATAGTTTGGACACACTGAGTAGTTTATATGTGGAAAGGCTACTCAAGCTTTAAACTATGCTTTCCACCAAGTCTTTCTCTTGAGGCATACAACGAAGCACTCCTTTATGCCATTGCAAAAGGCTGGAAATAATTTGCTGGGTTTACATTACCAAAAGGTCAGAAAATAAATAAAACAACAAAAGAGCCACTAAAATCTAATTTTCTTTTTATTCACCCTGGATGAGGTTGGAATGTGATTATCCACAGGGAGATGAGTACCCAAACAGTGACAATAATTTTATTATTTAAATGCTTCCTACACGCCAGACACTCTAGTAATGCCTCGTTCTCGCCTGTCCCGCCATCGACTCCCAGCCCACGTCCTTCCCCAGGCCTGGAATGCCCTCCCTCCGCACATCCGCCAAGCTAGCTCTCTTCCTCCCTTCAAAGCCCTACTGAGAGCTCACCTCCTCCAGGAGGCCTTCCCACATTCATCCCCCTTTTTCCTCTCCTCCTCCCCATCCCCCCCACCCTACCTCCTTTCCCTCCCCACAGCACTTGTATATAGTTGTACAGATTTATTACTCTATTTATTTTACTTGTACATATTTACTATTCTATTTATTTTGTTAATGATGTGCATATAGCTATAATTCATTCAACCCTATTTATTGAGTGCTTACTGTGTGCAAAGCACTGTACTAAGCACTTGCACTGTATAATTCTATTTGTTCTGACGATTTTGACACCTGTCCACATGTTTTGTTTTGTTGTCTGTCTCCCCCTTCTAGACTGTGAGCCCGTTGTTGGGTGGGGACCGTCTCTGTATGTTTCCGACTTATACTTCCCAAGCGCTTAATACAGTGCTCTGCACACAGTAAGCACTCAATAAATACGATTGAATGAATGAATGAATCAGACCCAATCCTTTTCCTATATGTAGCTAATAGACTAAGGAAGATGGAGAACGGGCATTTGATCCTCAATTTACAGATGAGAAAACTGAGGTAAAGAGAAGTTAAATCAATCAATCAATCAATCGTATTTATTGAGCACTTACTGTGTGCAGAGCACTGTACTAAGCGCTTGGGAAGTACAAGTTGGCAACATATAGAGACAGTCCCTACCCAACAGTGGGCTCACAGTCTAGAAATCACTTGCCCAAGATGAAACAGCAAGTCAGCGGTAAAACTGCTTTTAGAACTCAGGCCTCCTGAATTCCAGTCCTGTGCTTTTTCACTAGAGCACACCGCTTCCTTAATGCAGTGTGGTTTTAATAATAATAATAATAATGGCATTTGTTAAGCGCTTTTGTTGAGAGAGCACAAACCTGGGAATTTGTGAGACCTATATAGGACAAAAAACTGTGTCCAACCAGATTATCTTGTATCTACCTCAATACTTAGTCTTGTCTTGTCTTATGCTGTTGAGTCGTCTCCTACCCATAGTGTCGCCATGGACATCTCTCCCGGAATGCCCCACCTCCATCTGCAATCATTCTGGTAGGGGATCCACAGAGTTTTCCCAGTCAAAATCCAGGAGTGGTTTACTATCACCTCTTTCCATGCAGTAAATTTGAGTATCCACCCTCGACTCTCTCCCGAACCGCTGCTGCCGAGCATGGGTGAGTTTTCACTTGTAGCATATTGCCTTCCACTCACTAGCCACTGGCCAAGCTAGGAATAAATCAATCAATCAATCAATCGTATTTATTGAGCCCTTACTGTGTGCAGAGCACTGTACTAAGCGCTTGGGAAGTACAAGTTGGCAACATATAGAGACAGTCCCTAACCAACAGTGGGCTCACAGTCTAAAAGAATGGAATAGATAGGCCTCTGCTTGACTCTCCATCCCTTAATCCAGACTGGTAGAGTACTGGAAACTCTCCAGGTGCAAACTTGAGAGGGAAATGCTTAGTCTAGTATTTGCCATATAGTAAGTGTTTAATAAATACCACCACTGTCATATTATTATTGCTATTATTATATTATTATTGCAGGAGACTATACATATATAATATAATATATTAGTATTATTATAGGAGAAGCAGCGTTGCTCAGTGGAAAGAGCTCGGGCTTTGGAGTCAGAGGTCATGGGTTCAGATCCCATTTCCACCACTTGTCAGCTGTGTGACTTTGGGCAAGTCACTTAACTTCTCTGGGCCTCAGTGACCTCGTCTGTAAATGGGGATTAAGACTGTGAACCCCCCCATGGGACAACCTGATCACCTTGTAACCTCCCCAGCACTTAGAACAGTGCTTTGCACATTGTAAGTGCTTAGTAAATTCCATTATTATTATTATTATTATTATTGTTATTATTATTATTACAGAGATCTATCCAAAAAGTGTGGTAGGGTGTTTGGGTCAATATTAGTCTTTTCCACCACATTTGCCAGTATGATTGGGATCTTACCATCAACATCACCTTCAGAAATGAAGTTCAGCTCTGTTATAGCAATAGAATCCTCAAAAAATTAAAACGACTGCAATTTGTGGTGGTCACACTGTTTTTGTAAAGCTTTTAAAATCTGCAACTGGTGCCCTTACTGATTAGAAAAACAGCTCCATGCTCAGCTGTGAGTCAAATAAGTCTAGAGGGAAGTGAAGATAACTCCAATCGAAGTTGGACCTTGTCTCGAATGTGGGTATGAATGGGAGACACTGTTAAAAAAGGCAAGTCTTGTCGGAATGTGGGTGTCTTAGCAAGCCAGAGGAAAAGCAACTGTAATGAAAGTTATAAATGCCCAATAAAAGTCACAAATAAATTCTTGTAAGCACTTTACAAATATGAAACTTCTGCTAGAAAGTTTCCATCATAATCATCAACAACCCCTTACTTGTCCTGAGGCTTTCAGGCCAATTCTTTGTGAAAGATAAGACTCAGAGTGCTCTCTTTCCAAACTGCAAAATAATCTAAAACATTCATTTCCCCATGAAGGACAGAAAAACACTGAAAAGTAGATTCAGCAGGTGATATTTTTGAGGCTCACTTGAAAACTGAATTACCTTCATGAAGTTAATGGAAAAATTATAGAGGTGTTTTATTTTATAGTCACTGCTCTAGTTATCTGGTGAAAGCAGTGAGGAAGGTGGAGCTGAGAAGATTTTACTAACCACTAGGGTAGATACAAAGTATTCAGGTTGGACACAGTCCATGTCCCACATGGAGCTAACAGTCTTAATCCCCATTTTACAGGTGAGATCATTGAGGCCCAGGTAAATGAAGTGACTTGCCCAAGGTCTCACAACAGAGGAGTGGCAAAGCTGGGATTAGAACCCAGATCCTTCTAACTCCCAGGCCTGGGCTCTATCCCCTAGGCCACACTGCTTTTCCACATGGCCTAGTCGAGAACTGAATATGGGTTGTCAATCGATGGTGTCGATGGTAATCTGAGATTTTACTCACTGACACAGGAACAAAGGATTCCAGCCATTAATAATAATAATAATAATGACAATATTCTGGTATTTTATAACCACTTACTATGTACCACCGTCTTCATTCAATTCATTCAATCGTGTTTATTGAGCACTTACTGTGTGTAGAGCACCATACTAAGTGCTTGGGAGAGTACAGTATAATAATAATAATAATAATAGCATTTGTTAAGTGCTTACTATGTGCCAAGCACTGTTCTAGCGTGGCTCAGTGGAAAAGAGCATGGGCTTTGGAGTCAGGGGTCATGAGTTCAAGTCCCAGCTCCACTAATTGTCAGCTGTGTGACTTTGGGCAAGTCACTTCACTTCTCTGTGCCTCAGTTACCTCATCTGTAAAATGGGGATTAAGACTGTGAGCCTCACGTGGGACACCTGATCATCTTGTAACCTCCCCAGCACTTAGAACAGTGTTTTGCACATACTAAGTGCTTAATAAATGCTGTTATTATTATTATTATTATTATGCACTAGAATAGATACAAGGTTATCAGGGGCTCACAGTCTTCATCCCCATTTTACACTTTTATTTCTCTTTGCCTGAGTTACTTCATCTGGAAAATAGGGAATACGACTGTGAACCCCATGTGGGATGAGGATTGTGTCCAACCTGATTGCCCTGTATCTACCCCAGAGCTTTGAACAGGACCTGACACATAGTAAGCACTTAACAAGTACCATAATTATTATTAATTATTATTATGGGCAGATCAAGAGCAGCAGAGAGCAGGTGGGCCTGGGGGCAGGGGGGAAGAGGGGAGGTGGGAATGAACCATACAGTGCACACATCAAGGATTCAGCCTCACACTTCCTCCTTCCACCTGCTCCCTGGGGGAGGAGAGGGGTGATTTGAGTTGTGAGGGGGGTGAGGGGAAAAGGGGTGCCACCTCACTTGGAACAGTGCTTGGCACATAGTAAGCACTTAACAAATACCATCATCATCACCTGCCTTTACAGGCATAATAATAACAATAATAGTGATGGCATTTATTAAGCACTTACTATATGCAAAGCACTGTTCTAAGCGCTGGGGAGGTTACAAGGTGATCAGGTTGTCCCACGGGGAGCTCACAGTTTTAATCCCCATTTTCCAGATGAGGGAACTGAGGCCCAGAGAAGTTAAGTGACTGGCCCAAAGTCACACAGCTGACCAGTGGCGGAGCCGGGATTTGAACCCATGACCTCTGACTCCAAAGCCCGGGCTCTTTCCATTGAGCCACACTGCTTCTCGTGGCATCAAAGTACATTTGTGATTCTCACGCACGTGACCATCTGAGGTCATTTTGACTATCAGCAATCCCATTCATTCGTTCATTCAATCGTATCTATTGAGCGCTTACTGTGTGCAGAGCACTGTACTAAGTGCTTGAAAAGTACAATTTGGCAACAAATAGAGACAATACCTACCCAACAACGAGCTCACATGTATAGGTTAATTTATTGGCACATGTAAAACATGTCTGAATATACTTCTAGAATGACGATGATGATAATTGCCTATTATTACTCTCATAGAGTAATGAAATTCACAAAGAAATCAACCAAGGGTCTTTGACTTACCGTGTACAGAGCACTGTACTAAGCACTTGGGAGAGTACAATGTAACAGATACATTCCCTGCCCACAATGAGCTTTCCATCTAGGGGGGAAACAGACTTTAATATAAATGAATAAAATGACAGATATGGACACAAGTGCTGTAGGGTTGGAGGAGGATGAATAAAGAGGGCAAGTCAGGGTGATGCCGAAGTGGAAGATATGGAAATGAGGGCTTAGTCAGGTAAGGCCTCTTGGGGGAAATGTGCCTTTAGTAAAGCTTTGAAGGGGTGATAAAGGTTATGCAGAAAGAATTGGGGGAAATCAGAGAAGGCCTCTTGAAGGAGATGTGATTTTAATAAGACCTTGAAGGTGGAGAGAGTGAATGGAAGGAAAAATGTTGCAATTTGGGGGTGCCACAAGCTTGCTTTCAGAGTTGTGAAGCCTGACCCATCTCCTGAAAGCAAAATATTCCTGCTTTTAAACATCCGAGTGGGGAAGAGGAGTATTTTCCTCAGTCAAGGATCCAAACCTTATAAATAATAAATAATGATGGCATTTGTTAAGCGCTTACTATATGTGCAAAGCACTGTTCTAAGCGTTGAGGAAGTTCCTCTGTTGAGTCAATGGTGAATGAATCAGCATTGTGCTGACATTGAGGTCAGGGATTTCACAAGGCAGCCCTAGTGAGCATCGCTGCTTAGCTGAGATGAGGGACACCTGGATTCAGGGGAACCCCATTTTCCTGCCTTGTCAATCACTCTTGGATTAGGAGGGGAGAGTGGGGCAAAAAAAAAGATAAGGTCAGACTCAGCCACAGAGGACAGACATAACCTCCTGCTTTCGTCTTCTAAACTGAGGAAAAGTGTCATGACTCCGGGGCCTTAGGAAAGTTCTGTGGAGGAGAAAAACAAATGGATGTTGATAAACCTGGGGTAACCCAGATTAAGATAAGGTTAGTCAATCAACTGTATTTATTGAATGTCTAATGTGTGCAGAGCACTGTACTAAGTACTTGGAGGAACACAATATAACAGACACATTACCTGCCCATAACAATAATATTAATAATAATAATGGTATTTATAAAGCACTATGTGGCAAGACTGTTTTAAGTGCTGGGGTAGATATAAAGTCGAACACAGTCCCTGTCCCACATGGGGCTTACAGTCTTAATCCCTGTTTTACAGATGAGGTAACTGAGGCTCAGAGAAGTGAAGTGACTTGCCCAAGGTCACACATCACACAAGCAATGGAGTTGGGATCAGAACCCATGACCTTCTGACGGGATAGGGCCCGTGCTCTATCCACTAAGCCACAAGGCTTCCCAAGTTTAGGGGAACACAGAGTCAAAGAAGGTGGAGGAGGAGCTGAGGATTGGAGAGAGGAGCAGGGGAGATTTTAGGGAGATCACAGCTGATGGTTTCAATTCTGTTGATGAAGTATGTGATCAGGTCATTAGGGGAAAGAGATGTTGGGGGGAAAAGAGGGCTTCAGAATTAAATGCCTGGAATGGTGGATGGAGGCAAGTGTCTGTTCTCCCTCCTACTTAGACCGTGACTATGTTCAACTTCATTAACTCATAATAATAATAATAATAATAATGGCATTTGTTAAGCGCTTATTATGTGCAAAGCACCATTCTAAGCGCTGGGGGAATACAAGGTGATCAGGTTGTCCCATGTGGAGCTCACAATCTTAATCCCCATTTTCCAGATGAGGTAACTGAGGCTCAGAGAAGCTAAGTGAGTTGCCCAAGGTCACACAGCAGATACGTGGCAGAGCCGGGATTCGAACCCATTCGAACTCCTATCTCCCCCAGTGCTTAAAATAGTATTTGACACCGAGTAAGCACTTAATTGTGTTTAACTGAATCCTTACTGTGTGCAGAGCACTATACGAAGCACTTGGGAGAAAACAACAAAACAGAGTTGGTTGACCCATTCCCTGCTTACTAGTCTAGAGGGGGAAACAGATACCCTAAAAAAAAAAAAGAGGACAATTCTCCTGAGTCTAAACAGATGTATTGTCGCTGACCCATTAATTTTCCATTTTTGTCTTGTATTCAAAAACCATAAAGAGCAAAGACATATAGCGGTTAAGTTTCCCTCCACACCTGAATCTCAGAGCTGTCCAGTGGGGGTATATGGACATCGCCCTGAGAGAGATCTTTCCTAACCCAAGTTTATAACACAGGTCCAGATGTTTTCAAAATCCCCATAAATCTCAAACAGATGTGCAAAAGGAACGTCATCTTTATTGGTTCCTTTTCCTGCCTTTCCATCGTAAACAACGGATAGATACCCTGGAAGGCCTGCAGCAATAAATATCCTCAAAACCCCTCAATTCTTTGGCAATTTTTTTAAACTGAACATGTCATTTGAAAACAAAAAGGAAATGCAATGAGTTCTGAAAATCTCCCCACAGCTATTAGGTTACGGGAGAGGACTGAATTATGCCATTGAACTGCAGCTCTGCACACAGTAAGCGCTCAATAAATACGATTGAATGAATGAAAATGAGGACAGCGAGAGACGGGCCCAGGCTTTTAATGATAATTAATGATAATGATCATATTTATTAAGCACTGACTGGGTGTCGAGCGCTGTTCTTAGCACTGGGAGAGATCCAAGGTTATCAGGTTAGGAAGCAGCATGGCGCAGTGGAAAGAGCACAGGCCTGGAAGCCATAGGACTTGGATTCTAATCCCACTCTGCTACTTGCCTGCTGTGTGACTATGGGAAAGTCACTTAATTTCTCTGTGCTTCAGTTTCCTCTATTTTAAAATGGGGATTCAATACTTGTTCCCCTCCTCCTTGACTCTGAGCCCCATGTGGGATAGGACTATGTCCCAACTGATTAACTTGCACCTACCCCAGCATTTGAGTTAAACACATAGTAAGCTCTATACATATATTCATACTACATTCATTCATTCAATCGTATTTATTGAGCGCTTACTGTGTGCAGAGCACTGTACTAAGCGCTTGGGAAGTACAAGTTGGCAACATATAGAGACGGTCCCTACCCAACAGTGGGCTCACAGTCTAGTAGGGGGAGACAGAGAACAAAACAAAACATATTAACAAAATAAAATAAATAGAATAAATATGTACAAATAAAATTAATGGAGTAATAAATACATGAAAACATATATATATATACAGGTGCTGTGGGGAGGGGAAGGAGGTAAGGCGGGGGGAAGGAGAGGGGGATAAGGGGGAGAGGAAGGAGGAGACAGTCTGGGAAGGCCTTCTGGAGGAGGTGAGCTCTCAGTAGGGCCTTGTACTACATATACATACAAACACACACACACACACACACACACACACACACACACACACACACATATACATGCATAACAAGGTTGGACACAGTCCCTATCCCACATGGGCCTCAAAAATCTAAGTAGGAAGGAAAACAAGCTTTGAATAATAATTATAATAATAATCATGGTATTTGTTAAGTGCTTACTGTGTGCCAGACACTGTATTAAGCGCTGGAGTAGATACAAGCAAATTGGGTTGGACACAGTCCCTGTCCCACGTGGGGCTCCCAGTCTCAATCTCCATTTTACAGACGAGGTAACTGAGGCACAGAAAAGTAAAGTCATTTGCCCCAGGTCAAACAGTAGACACGTGATGGAGTCAGGATTAGAACCCATGACCTTCTGACTCCTAGGCCTGTGCTGTCTCCAGTAGGTTATGCTGCTTCCCTATTGAATCCCCATTTTACAACTGAGGAAACTGAGGCACCAAAGTTGTGACTTACCCAAGGTCACACAGCAAGCAGTTGGCAGTGCCGGGACACATTTTAAACACACTTTCCATGAAACCTTTCTAACGCATTGGTATGCATTACCTATTGCACTGAAATCTATAACTTGTTAATCAACTTGACATTTTAATACTAAACTGGCATTCACTGAGCCCCAGTATTTAATTCCATGAGATGTTTCCGTGGTATTGAATAGTACTGCGTTTTTTTAAAGTTCCCACTTCAAATGGTCTGAAGACATAGACTTATCTGGCATACTTTATTACCCTGTTGGGCGTCACTACTCAATTTGTCAATCAATATTCATGCTCAAACACACTCTCATTTATAGCGATGGTATTTAGGTATGGTCCTAGAATTAAAGAGAAAATGGATTTTCTCAGAAGCTTAAAAAATGCGGCAAAATAGGATTTTTTTTTAATGTAAAAATTTACATTAGCTAGGAATATTGCCAAAATAGCAAAAACAGCACGAGGCCCTAAAATCTTCAAGCAAAACAAGGGAAGACCAGAAGCAGCATGGCCTAGTGGTTAGAGCACCAAACTGGGAGTCAGAAGGACGTGGGTTCTAATCCCGTTTTTCTGCCACTTGTCATCATCAATCGTATTTATTGAGCGCTTACTATGTGCAGAGCACTGTACTAAGCGCTTGGGAAGTACAAATTGGCAACATACAGAGACAGTCCCTACCCAACAGTGGGCTCAGTGAGACCTTGGGCAAGCCTCAGTCACCTCATCTGTCAAGTGGAGATTAAGACTCATTGTGGGCAGGAAATGTGTCTGTTTATTGTTGTATTGCCCTCTCCCAAGTGCTTAGTACAGTATTTTGCACACCGTAAGCACTCAATAAATAAGATTAAATGAATAGTTTGTATGTAGTTATTACTCTATTTATTTATTTATTTTACTTGTACATATCTATTCTATTTATTTTATTTTGTTAGTATGTTTGGTGTTGTTCTCTGTCTCCCCCTTTTAGACTGTGAGCCCACTGTTGGGTAGGGACTGTCTCTATATGTTGCCAACTTGTACTTCCCAAGCGCTTGGTACAGTGCTCTGCACACAGTAAGCACTCAATAAATACGATCGATTGATTGATTGATTGAATAAGACTGTGAGACCCATGTGGGATATGGATTGTGTCCAGCCTGATTACTTTGTATCTACCCCAGCACTTAGTACAGTGCCCAGCAGATTCCCCCTGGCCTGGAATGCCCTCCCTCCACACATCCACCAAGCTAGTATGTTTGTACATATTTATTACTCTATTTATTTGTTTTACTTGTACATATCTATTCTATTTATTTTATTTTGTTAGTATGTTTGGTTTTGTTCTCTGTCTCCCCCTTCTAGACTGTGAGCCCACTGTTGGGTAGGGACTGTCTCTATATGTTGCCAACTTGTACTTCCCAAGTGCTTAGTACAGTGCTCTGCACACAGTAAGCGCTCAATAAATACGATTGATTGATTGATTGATTCCTCCTTTCAAAGCCCTACTGACAGCTCACCTCTTCCAAGAGGCCTTCCCAGACTGAGCCCCCTTTTCCTCTCCTCCTCCCCATCCCCCCCGCCCTACCTCCTTCCCCTCCCCACAGCACCTGTATATATGTTTGTACAGATTTATCACTCTATTTATTTTACTTGTACATATTTACCAGTCTATTTATTTTGTTAATGATGTGAGTTTAGCTTTAATTCTATTTGTTCTGATGTCTTGACACCTGTCCACTTGTTTGGTTTTGTTGTCTGTCTCCCCCTTCTAGACTGTGAGCCCGTTGTTGGGTAGAGATGGTCTCTATATGTTGCCAACTTGTACTTCCTAAGTGCTTAGTCCAGTACTCTGTAAGCACTCAATAAATACAATTGAATGAATGAATGAATAGTAAACACAATACCATAAAAAAATATTTTGTGCACACAATGTGGCTGGATTCCACACTGACCCACTGAGACACATTTCATCCTGATAGGTGAAGAGCACTGTCAGTGCTGCCTTCAAGCATGAAGGACAGTTATAGGCAAGTGAAGCAGCGTGGCTTAGCAGAAAGGGACCTGGCTTGGGAGTCAGAGGACGTGGGTTCTAATCCTGGCTCCACCACTTGTTAGCTGGGTGACTTTGGGCACGTCACTTCACTTCTCTATATCTCAGTTACCTCATCTGAAAAATGGGGATTAAGACTGTGAGCCCTACATGGGACAACCTGATGACCTTATACCTACCCCAGTCTTAGAACAGTGCCTGGCACATAATAATAATGATGATGGCATTTATTAAGCACTTACTATGTGCAAAGCACTGTTCTCAATCAATCAATCAATCAATCGTATTTATTGAGCGCTTACTGTGTGCAGAGCACTGTACTAAGCGCTTGGGAAGTACAAGTTGGCAACATACAGAGACAGTCCCTACCCAACAGTGGGCTCACAGTCTAAAAGCGCTGGGGAGGTTACAAGGCTGTCCCACAGGAGGCTCACCTTCTCAATCCCCATTTTACAGATGAGGTAACTGAGGCACTGAGAAGTTAAGTGACTTTCCCAAAGTCACACAGGTGACAATTGGTGGAGCCAGGATTTGAACTCATGACCTCTGACTCCAAAGCCCAGGCTCTTTCCACTGAGCCACACGCTGCTTCTCTACATAGTAAGCGCTTAACAAATATCATCATTATTATTCCCCCTTCTAGACTGTGAGCCCGTTGTTGGGTAGTGACCATCTCTCTGTGTTGCCAGTTTGCACTTCCCAGGTGCTTAGTACAGTGTTCTGCACGCAGTTAAGTGCTCAATAATTACAAATGAATGAATGAAATTGAAAAAACCCAGAAGGTAAAATCTGAAGACAGTGCTAAATTTACCAGCAGACAGAATCCCTTGAAGGACTGACAACTACATCTATGACCCTTGAGGTATCTTCTTGAGGAAAATATCTATTTCCTTCTGAAGCCCTTGCTGTGGGGAAGAAGTGTTCTGAGAATAATGCACACGCTCTATCTCCTCCAAGAGGCCTTCCCCAATTAAGCCTCTTTTCCCCAGCTTCCTCTCCTTTCTGTGTCATCAATGCATTTGGATCAGTGTCCTTTGGGAATTTGATATTCTCCCCATCCACAACCCCGCAGCACTTAACGTAGCTATTTTTAAATTAGATTCTATAAATTATTTATTTCTATTCACATCTGTCTCTCCCTCTAGATTGTAAGCTCATGAGAAGCAGTGTGGCTCAGTGAAAACAGCACGGGCTTTGGAGTCAGAGGTCATGGGTTCAAATTCCGGCTCCGCCACTTGTCAGCTGTGTGACTTTGGGCAAGTCACTTAACTTCTCTGGGCCTCAGATGTCTCATCTGTGAAATAGGGATTAAGACTGTGAGCCCCCTGTGGGACAACCTGATCACCTTGTAACCTCCCCAGTGCTTAGAACAGTGTTTTGCACATAATAAGTGCTTAATAAATGCCATTATTATTATTATTAATAATAATATTAATAATAATAATAATCTCCATTTTACAGATGAGGTAACTGAGGCCCAGAGAAGTGAAGTGACTTGCCCAAAGTCACACAACTGACAGTTGGTGGAGCAGGATTTGAACCCATGACCTCTGACTCCAAAGCCCATGCTCTTTCCACTGAGCCACACTGCTTCTCCAAGATACAAGGTTGATACAAGGTTGACTTCTCTGGGCCTCAGTTACCTCATCTGTAAACTGGGGGGTTACGACTGTGAGCCCCCCATGGGACAACCTGATCACCTTGTAACCTCCCCAGTGCTTAGAACAGTGCTTTGCACATAGTAAGTACTTAATAAATGCCATCATTATGGAGAAGCAGCATGGTTTAGTGGAAAGAGCACAGGCTTGGGAGTCAGAGGTCATGGGTTCTAATCCTGGCTCTGCAACTCATCAGCTGTGTGACTTTGGGCAAGTCACTTCACTTCTCTGTGTCTCAGTTACCTCATCTGTAAAATGGGGATTAAGACTGTGAGCCCCACGTGGGACAACCTGATTACACTGTATATACCCCAGTGCTTAGAACAGTGCTTGGCACATAGTAAGCACTTAACAAATACCAACATTATCATTGTGGGCAGGGAATGTGAACTCCATTGTATTCTCCGGAGCACTAAGTGCAATTCTCTGCACATACTAAGTGCTTAATAAATACCACTGATGGGAGGTGTCCTTGGACAGGTGGAAATGAAGCATCCAGAATTAATAAAGTTCCAGTTGGGAGTCTAGTGTTCCCCTTAAAGAGGCAAACTGGCCCATCACCCACAGAGAAAGCATTAGGAATTGCTAGTTACCCAGCCTTTTCCCAACCAATCGACCCCTTTATTTCATGCATGCACCCACATATCAGAACCATATTGGTATTGCCACTAGTAATAAAAACAATAATAATAATAATAGCATTTGTTAGGCGCTTACTATGTGCCAAGCACTGTTCTAAGTGCTGGGGTAGATACAATGATAATAATAATGATGATGGCATTTGTTAAGTGTTTACTATGTGTCGAGCACTGTTCTAAGTGCTGGGGTAGATACAAGGTAATCGGGTTGTCCCACGTGGGGCTCACAGTCCTAATACCCATTTTACAGATGAGGTAGCTGAGGCACAGAGAAGTTAAGTGACTTGTCCAAAGTCACACAGCTGACAAGTGGCAGAGACGTGATTAGAACCCACGACCTCTGACTCCCAAGCCCAGGCTCTTTCCACTATGCCATGCTGTTTCAATCAAGTTGTCCCACGTGGGGCTCACAGTCTTCATCCCCATTTTACAGATGAGGTAACTGAGGCACAGAGAAGTCAAGTGACTTGCCCAAAGTCACGCAGCTGATAAGTGGCAGAGCCACTAAGCCATGCTCCTTCTCTAATGTGAATGGATAATTGCAAGAACTGACTAGGTCCCCATTTCTCCTTCATTCAGTACAGTGAGTGCTTAGTACAGTGATCTGTACATTGTAAGCACTCAGTAAATATCTCTAATTCATTCATTCATTCAATTGTATTTATTGAGCGCTTACTGTGTGCAGAGCACTGTACTAAGCGCTTGGGAAGAACAAGTTGGCAACATACAGAGATGGTCCCTACCCAACAGTGGGCTAATTGATTATCTACATCCTTTAAGCATTTGATACATACCCATCCCCAGACCTTATGTGCGAATTCTTATATTCTCCCATTCCACTATCATTAATCCATTTTACTGAATGCCTCCCCTTGTAGACTCTAAGTTCCTTGTGGGCAGCGAACAGGTCTACAAACTCGACTGTATTGTTTTCTCCCAAGCATTTAGCACAGTGCTCAGCACACAGTAAGTGTTCAAATACCACAGATGTATTGAAAAATTGCTGCCTCTATTCCAAGACTGACAATTTGGTTACCCCTGTGGGATTCAGACCCTTAATTTTGCCTCCCAGTCAGTGATAAATTTGAATAAATAGTGTGGGCAGAGAACTGTACTAAGATCACGGGAGAGTATAATACAAAAAAGAGTTGGTAAACAGGATTTCTGCCCTCAAGGAACTTACATCCACCACCCCCTCCTTGCCCGCTCCCACATACTGGACCGTTGGGGTGTGTGGAATTTTAAAATGCTGGCTTCCTTAAGCACTTTCAGGGTTTAGAACGGTGCTTGACACATAGTGAGTCCTTCACAAATGCCGTCGTTATTATTAAGGTTCCAGGATTTCTACACACTGTCCGATGTCCGTGTTAAACCTCCACAATATCACTAAAATCTGCCCCTTTCTCTCCAACCATACTACTACCGCGTTAAGAGAAGCAGCGTGGCTCAGTGGAAAGAGCACGGGCTTTGGAGTCAGAGGTCAGGGGTTCAAATCCCGGCTCTGCCACCTGTCAGCTGTGTGACTTTGGGCAAGTCACTTCTCTGTGCCTCAGTTACCTCATCTGTAAAATGGGGATTAAGACTGTGAGCCCCCCGCGGGACAACCTGATTACTTTGTAACCTCCCCAGCGCTTAGAACAGTGCTTTGCACACAGTTAGCACTTAATAAATGCCATCATTATTATTATTAATACAATCAGTCATCCTAACCTGCCTTAATTACCGCATCAGCCTCCTTGCTAACCTCCCTTGCCTCCTGTCTCTCCCCTCTCCAGTCCATGCTTCACTCTGCTAACCAGATCATTCTTCTACAAAAACGTTTTGGACATATCATATCATCATATCATATCATATCATATCATATCATTTTAGACTGTGAGCCCACTGTTGGGTAGGGACTGTCTCTATATGTTGCCAATTTGTACTTCCCAAGCGCTTAGTACAGTGCTCTGCACATAGTAAGCGCTCAATAAATACGATTGATGATGATATCATATCATATTAGAGAAGCAGCGTGGCTCAGTGGAAAAGAGCCCGAGGTTTGGAGTCAGAAGTCATGGGTTCAAATCCCGGCTCCGCCAATTGTCAGCCGTGTGACTTTGGGCAATTCACTAAACTTCTCTGTGCCTCAGTTACCTCATCTGTAAAATGGGGATGAAGACTGTGAGCCCCACGTGGGACAACCTGATCTCCTTGTATCCTCCCTAGTGCTTAGAACAGTGCTTTGCACATAGTAAGCTCTTAATAAATGCCATCATTATTATATCATCTGCTCCTCAAAAAACTCCAAGTGGTTGCCAATCCAACTCCATATCAAACAAAATTCCTCTCCATTGCCTTTAAAGCACCACATCACCTGGCTCTCCCCTACCTCACCTCATTTCTCTCCTGCAATCCAGCCCGCACACTTCGTTCCTCTGGTGCCAACCTTCTCACTGGGCCTCCATCTCATCTGTCTCGCCACCGACCCCAGGCCCACAACCTGCCTCTGGCCTGGAAAATCCTCTCTTCTCTAATCCAACAGACAACCACTCTTCTCCATTTCAAAGCCTTATTGAAGGCAAATCTCCTCCAAGAGGCCTTCCCGGACAAAACCCCACTTTTCCTATCTCTCACTCCCTTTTGTGTCACCGTGACTTGCACCCTTTGCTGTTTGCTCTTCCCCCCTCCCAACCCCAGAGCACTTTTTTATGGCATTTATTAAGCACTTACTATGTGCAAAGCACTGTTCTAAGCGCTGGGGAGGTTACAAAGTGATCAGGTTGCCCCACGGGGGGCTCACAGTCTTAATCCCCAATTTACAGATGAGGTAACTGAGGCACAGGGAAGTTAAGTGACTTGCCCAAAGTCACACGGCTGACAATTGGCGGAGCCAGAATTTGAACCCATGACCTCTAATTCCAAAGCCCGTGCTCTTTCCATTGAGCCACGCCGCTTCATGCCATTTTATTTATTTGTATTGATGTCTGTCTCCCCGACTCTAGATTGTGAGCTCATTGTGGGCAGGGACTGTCACTCTTTCTTGTTGTATTGTACTTTCCCAAGCGCTTAGTACAGTGCTCTGCACACAGTAAGCACTCAATAAATACGATTGAATGACTGAATGAATGAATAAATAAATATGATTGAAAGAATGAACCCCACTTTCTGCCTTCAGGAGATTTAGCTGCTATCCTCTGGGAAAAGAGTTGTTACAGGCAAATGTCTCCAGTCAACTAAAGTGTGCATGGATGCTGTTCTGAATGTTCAATATTTACTTAAAGAGCCCTAAACTCCAGGTGCTAGGGAAACTAATTGTGCTCTTCCTCTTTCCTTTACAGCTTTCCAATAAGCAAGTCTGGAGATAAGTGGCAATGTCCATCAGGCGGATGACTTTCATTCTGGTATACGCATTGACTCAGATGGACATTTTAGAACAACTCTAAAGGAACAGTAGTTTATTTGTGCACTCCTGAAAACCAGTTTGACAAACAACCCTACCCCCTAGGGTTAAAATAAGTCAAAAGATAGTATAAAACACCCCCCAAGCCCTGGCCTCTCTTCCAAATATTAAAAAGTTGGTATCTGAGCTTTTGGCTTTGTAGCTGTTAACTCACTTCACAAAATTGTGTTGTCTTTGGATTCTCAGCTAATTGTTTGATCCATAGGGCACTGAGGAGACATCATGAAAAGCAGCATGGCTCAGTTGAAAGAGCCCGGGCTTGGGATTCCAAGATCATGGGTTCGAATCCCAGCTCTGCCACTTGTCGGCTGTGTCACTTTGGGCAAGTCACTTAACTTCTCTGGGCCTCAGTTACCTCCTCTGTAAAATGGGGATTAAGACTGTGAGCCTCACGTGGGACAACCTGATTACCTGGTATCTACCCCAGCGCTTAGAACAGTGCTTTGCACGTAGTAAGCGCTTAACAAATACCATCATTATTATTATTATGAAAATTATTACACTTGTTAAGCCCTTACTAGGTACCAAGAAATGTATTAGGCCTTAGGGTAGAATCAAGATCATCAGGTTGGACACAGTCACTGTCCCTTATAAAGATTTGCTTTCTAAATAGGAGGGAGTGGGATTTAATCCCCATTTTATAGGTGAGGAAATTGAGGCATAGAGAAATGGTGACTTACCCAAGGTCTCACCCACTGGGAAACAACCCACCTATTGCTGGATTACTTTCCAACTCCGGTGTGTCACAGATCCCAGATCAGTCACCCGCCCCGCCCTGTGTTCGTAACTTCCCAGATCATTCAGTGACTTTGTCATTTCCCATGAGTTAAAAATCAAATCACATAAAAATAAGCACACTTCAGCCCTTGCTGCCATCTAATTACTTCTGAGGAAACCTGCCAGTTCACTAGATCTGCAGATACATGCGGAGCACGTCTAAAACCCACTGAGGGGTACTGTTCGCCTGGGCGATTATAGCAGGGAATGGGGGCATCTATTAGACGCCCACTGTGTGTGAAAACTGGGGCATATGCAAGGTGGTAAGAATACAGACAGAGTCACTGTCCCAAAAGTGGTTTACAGTCTATTTAATCCCCATTTTACAGATCATCATCATCATCATCAATCGTATTTATTGAGCGCTTACTATGTGCAGAGCACTGTACTAAGTGCTTGGGAGTACAAATTGGCAACATATAGAGACAGTCCCTACCCAACAGTGGGCTCACAGTCTAAAAGGGGGGAGACAGAGAACAAAACCAAACATACTAACAAAATAAAATAAATAGAATAGATATGTACAAATAAATTAAATAAATAAATAAATAGAGTATAAAAATATGTACAAACATATATACAGGTGCTGTGGGAAAGGGAGGGAGGGAGATAAGATGGGGGGATGGAGAGGGGGACGAGGGGGAGAGGAAGGAAGGGGCTCAGTCTGGGAAGGCCTCTTGGAGGAGGTGAGCTCTCAGCAGGGCCTTGAAGGGAGGAAGAGAGCTAGCTTGGCGAATGGGCAGAGGGAGGGCATTCCAGGCCCGGGGGATGACGTGGGCCGGGGGTCGATGGCGGGACAGGCGAGAGCGAGGTACGGTGAGGAGATCAGCGGTGGAGGAGCGGAGGGTGCGGACTGGGCTGGAGAAGGAGAGAAGGGAGGTGAGGTAGGAGGGGGCGAGGGGATGGAGAGCCTTGAAGCGGCTGAGATGAGGAAACTGAGACATAGTGATGTTCTGCTACTTATCTGAGGAGAAGAAGTGTGGCCTAGTGGATAGACCTAGGGCCTGGAAGTCAGAAGGACCTGGGTTCTAATCTCAGCTCCTCCACTCACCTGCTGTGTGACCTGGGGGAAGTTGCTTTACTTCTCCGTGCCTCAGTTACCTCATCTGTAAAATGGGGATTAAGACTCTGAGCCTCATGTGGGACAGGGACTGTGTCCAACCTGACTTGCTTGTATCTAGCCCAGAACTTAGAAAAGCGCTTGACACATAGTAAGCGCTTAACAAATACCATCATCATCGTCATCATCAAGTCACACAGGCCAGTGGAAGAGCTAAAACTCACTCAGGTTATCTAACAGCTGATATTGTGCTGTCGTCTCCACATTAGCCCATTCTGCCTTCCTTTTGCTTCCCATTTTGCCCAGGGAGAATCCTCACTGCCGAAGCCTGAAGGTAGAGCACTCTACTAAGCACTTGGGAGAGTAAAACCATGAAAGGACACATTCCCTGCCCACACCGAGCTTACAGTCTAGAGTGGGGGACAGACATCAATATAAATAAATAAATGGTAGATATGGACATACGTGCTGTGGGGCTGGGTGGAGAGATGAATAAAGGGAGCAAGAAAGGGTGATGCAGAAGGGAGTGGGAGAAGAGGAAAGGAGGGTTTAGTCAGGGAAGGCCTCTTGGAGGACATGGGTCTTCAATTAATGCTTTGAAAAGAGGGAGAGTCATTGCTGTCAGATTTGAGGAGACAGGGCTTTCCAGGCCAGGGGCAGGGTGTGGGCGAGGTAATATTTGATGAGGAGAAGGTAGGTGTCTGGCATTTGTGCAAGCTGCTGGGAAACCCCGTGGGTGAGGCTGCAAGCTGATTATCTAATATCTACCCCAGGGCTTAGAACAGTGCCTGGCACATAGTAAGCACTTAACAAGTACTATTATTATTATTATTATTATTATTATTATTATTATTATTATTTGTGAAGCATCATGGCTCAATGGAAAGAGCATGGGCTTTGGAGCCAGAGGTCATGGGTTCAAATCTCAGCTCCGCCACTTGTCAGCTGTGTGATTTTAGGCAAGTCACGTAACTTCTCTCTGCCTCAGTGACCTCATCTGTAAAATGGGGATTAAGACTGTGAGCCCTCCGTGGGACACCTGATCACCTTGTAACCTCCCCAGCGCTTAGAACAGTGCTTTGCACATAGTAAGCACTTAATAAATGCCATTATTATTATTATTATTATTATTATTTAGCCCTATGATGTCACAGAATAGGGAATAGAAGAGCCCCAAATTCACAATAAACCCAATCTGTGAGGAGACACCCAAAAGTGAAAATGACTTGTGGCTTTGTATGCTCACTGGTCTAGTTGACATTTTTAAACTCTAATAAGCCAGTAAGAGGGCCTCCTCGAATTTGCTTCTGGATTTAAATACAGCTCAGGTGCACACGGAAGTTGACTCTCTTTGGAGGCTGGTCAACCTTCTTGCTGCAAAGTAGCAAGGTACAGGTCACAGGAGCAGAGCTGGAACAGGAGATTGAGGTCTGGGTAACACACCAAAAAGAAAGCTACAACTACCTGGATTCCTCAGTGCCATCTCTCTCATCTGCCCTCTTTCTTTCCAACAACAGGGGAGTAAGTGCACGTGGTAACCTTCTCACTGTGCTTCAACCTAGTCTGTCATGCCGCCAACCCCGGCCCACGTCCTGCCTTTGGCCTGGAACGCCCTCCCTCTTCAAATCCAACAGATGACCACTAGCCCTCCCTGCAAAGCCTTATTGAATGCCCCTCTCCTCCAAGAGGCCTTCCCAGACAAAGTCCTACTTTTTTCATTTTCCACTCCCTTCTGCAACTCCTTGACTTGCTCCCTTTCTTCTTCCCCCTCCTAGCCCCAAAGCACTTAATAATGTTAATAATGATGGCATTTATTAAGGGCTTACTATGTGCAAAGCACTGTTCTAAGCGCTGGGGAGGTTACAAGGTGATCAGGTTGTCCCACGTGGGGCTCACAGTCTTAATCCCCATTTTACAGATGAGGGAACTGAGGCCCAGAGAAGTTAAGTGACTTGCCCAAAGTCACACAGCTGCCAAGTGGTGGAGCCGGGGTTTGAACCCATGACCTCTGACTCCAAAGCCCGGGCTCTTTCCACTGAGCCACACTGCTTAGCCACTTGTGTATATATCTGTCATTTTATTTATTTGTACTGATGCCTGTCTCCCCCATTCTAGACTATGAACTCATTGTGGGTAGGAAATGCCACTGTTTATTGTTGGATTGTACTTTGCCAAGCGCTTAGTATGGTGTTCTGCACACAGTAAGCGTTCAATAAATACGACTGAACGAATGAATGAATATGCATTGGATTCCCAAAGCTTCAAGAGCTCCTTGAGACTGAAGTAGCTTTGAAAACAGCCCCAAGTTGTGCATCAATTTCAAACACTGACAACTATATTATGCTCCCTATCCCTCCACTGTTCTCCCTATATGAAGCACCAGAAAAGCCTTGTAAGAGGACATTTACTACAACAGAAGACAAGTGGAAAGAAGGCTACGCAAATACCCAGCATCATTTCTCTAGCTACTTGTTCTTGTTCCGCTCTGTCCCTCAGTGAGTCCATCAAGAATGATGGAGTCTCCCATCAGGAGAGAAACCATCAAGTACCATTAAAAACAAACAAACAAATAAAACATCAAGCTTTGAATCCTGGTCTCCTAATTCCCGGAGCAGTGTTCTATCTACTAAACGCGCAACAGGGCTTAAAGAGGGATTGGGTGTCTTTGAAGATCAAACGTGTGTAGGCTCAGATCAATTCTGCACAGCAAGTTGAGAGAGACCTGAGTAATAGACACCACACTCAAATTTGTTTTCACTGTGTGGGAGGATTCAGGTGTTCTCAGCAAAAACTGATGTGAGCCACCACAACAAGTTCTGTGCTTTGAGGTAAACTTGCCTGCTGAATCTGCCTCTGTTGTTTGAAGAAGAGATCCCACTGATTCTTACCTTGTAATAATAACTGTGGAAGCCGTCACGTGCCAAGTGTTGAGGTAAATACAACATAACCAGAGCAGAGAGTCTCTGTCCCACTGGAAGTCTCATGGGGAGGGAGAACAGGTATTTCATCCCTAATTTACAGATGAGCCACACAAAATAAATAGGTAATTTGTCCAAGGTACCATGGCAGAAAGTAGCAGAGTCATGTTATTTCCAGATCAGTGTTTTCCCAACCCAACCTCACCCTGCCTTTCCCTCCAATTAACACCATGTTGTTTGTGCGCATTAGATTGCACAGTCCTTCAGCACAGGGATCATGTACTAACTATTGTACTAACTATATGTACTAACTAACTAACTAACTAACTAACTAACTATTGTACCTCACATAAAATGTCTCTGCACCTAGTAGACACTGATTACACAATGGGAAACTCTGCCACACTACCAGTTTCTCTATTGATCAAGATGAGGCATTGTTGGAAGGAGGGTATTACACTTTTTGAACTCATCCTGAGTAGAGCAGCTGCTAGAAAGAATCCTTGGTGGTCAGATTTCTCGGCTGAGAGCCATTACCTTTCTCAGTTTATCAGGCATTGATCCTGTGAACCTTTAAAGTTAACAGTATAAGGACCGGGGGAAAACGTTTTGTACCAAAGACGAAGGAGTAAAGATCGACAGTTTATTTGACTGGATTACTGAAGTGTTGCATCATTTCTTGAAAGTAATCCTATCGATTCTCATTTCTTTTTATCTTTCTTCCTTATTTCCAGGAGAGGAAAGCTGAAGGTACATTGTAGGTTCAATCCTTCCAGGCCTTACTGCATTGCATTGTATTCTGCAGAGTTTCAAGCAGATCGCTGATTTTTTTTTTTTTTTTAACCTGAAGAATCTCTATCCAAAGGTATCAGAATCAAAACTGGGGCAGTCCAAGTTGGGAAGTTTTGTCATTAGCACGTTTTTGTGATCCTAGAAAGGTGTTTGCAAAATTATACTTCAAGCTTCCATTTCTTGCTCTAATGAGGGTTTTTTTTTTCATAACTTTAATTAGCATTTTCAGGGAATAAAAATCTACAATAAAAGATGGAGATTAATGCAGATCAAAGTACATGATTCATCAGATAGATGTCTCCTCCAAGATAGAAATATGAGTCTTGCCAAATGCAAAGAGATCAATGAACAAAAGTAACTGAAGCTTCACGTTCATTATCCTAGTGTAAGTGGATGCAGCTTAATTATTGAAGATGTTGAGATTTCACCTTACCCTGAACTGGAGAGACAGAGAAATGCACTTAGTAAATCTTACTGCCTGGGTGATTAACAATCCAATACAGGTATACCTCTAATCTCTCAAATGTTCCAGAGCCTGGAGGTGAATGCTGAAAAAATGAGCAAGTCCTAGCTCTAAAAAGAGACTGCATTCTAGGTTCTGTTTGTGCCACAAAATAGCATAATTGTGAACTTAGGGAATGTGGGCAAGGGCCATATCTTGTATATTGTACCCTTCCAAGTGCTTAGTACAGTGTCACACACTATAAATGCCTAATAAATATGATTGATTCCTGGCAAGAGAGGCTGAGGAGAGCCAGCAAAAGAGGCACATTTTAGGCTAGGTATTCTTGAGATTGAACATTGTTTTGTTTTGCTTACAAATTCACACCAATTAATAGTGATATCAATCACACTTGATCAAGTTGAGTGATAAGAAAACATCAAACATTCAAATGAGAGTAGCTAGTGTGGACAAGAACTTTCTGCTTGTAATTAAGTAGCTGTGTGCTAACTTATGGAACACAAAGGAAGATGTTACTCTTTCTAGCATGTAGTACCAAAAGTTATTCGCTGGATAATTAAGAAGTAGGATGTTTTAGCTTTCTTTTGACCTCCAGTTATATTCAGTCATTTTTTGCTCCCTCACCTCGATGTACATTGTGCCAGGAAGAGAAATGGTAATAGGAGACATGGGCTAAGTAGAGAGTGTGGCCTAATGGATAGAGCACGGGCCTAAGCTAAGCAATGCTTCTCTGAGTTCAGACACAAACTTACTGCTGATACAAAATATGCGCCAAGAACCTTTCATTATTGTACACCAAAACCCCCTCTGATCCCTACAGAATTTTCTCCTCTTAAATTAGACTCTCTCAAATGTAGCTGTTTGGGGAAAAAGACTCTGGGCAAGTCACTTCACTTCTCTGTGCCTCAGTTCCCTCATCTGTAAAATGGGGATCAAGACTGTGAGCCCCACGTGGGACAACCTGATCACCTTGTATCTATCCTAGCACTTAGAACAGTGCATGGCACGTAATAAGTGCTTAATAAATACCAACATCATTATTATTATTACCCCAGAGTCATCATCTTTCTCTTTAACTTTAGAATTGATTTGAGGTGGAGGTTTTTCCTAAATCTTTTCTCAATCAGAAGTATTCAGTCACAAGTCAGATGGTCATGGGCTCTTATTCTGACTCCAAAACTTGTCTGCTGTGTGAGCTTGGGCAAGTCACTTCACCTCTCTGTGCCTCAGTTACCTCATCTGTAAAATGGGGATTGAAACTGTGAGCCCAACGTGGGACAGGGACTGCGCCCAACCCGATCTGCTAATATCCACCCCAGCCCTTAATATAGTGCCTGGCACATAGTAAGTGCTTAAATACCATAATTATTATTATTATCATTCACTCCAGGAGGTACTCCCTGATTTGTTCTTATCTCTCCACCCTGGTACCTGTTAAGTGCTTATTATGTGCCAAGCACTAGGATTGTTGTTGCTGTCGAGTCGTGTCCGACCCATAGTGATGCCATGGACACAACTCTCCCAGGATGCCCCACTTCCATCTGCAATCGGTCTGGTAGTGGATCCACAGAGTTTTCTTGGTCAAAATTCGGAATTGGTATACCATGGCCTCCTTCCATGCAGTAAACTCGAGTCTCCACCCTCAACTCCCTCCCCTGCCGCTGCTGCCCAGCACAGGGGAGTTTTGACTTGTAGCAGATTGCCTGCCACTCGCTAGCCACTGCCCAAGCTAGGAATGGAATGGGTAGGCCTCTGCTTGACTCTCCTTCCTGTGGTTGTGACTGGTAGAGTGCTGGAAACTCTCCAGATGCGACCCCGAGAGGGGAATCAATCAATCAATCAATCATATTTATTGAGCGCTTACTGTGTGCAGAGCACTGTACTAAGCACTTGGGAAGTACAAGCACTAAAGTAGGTACAAGTTAATTAAGTTGGACACTGTCCCTGTCGCACAAGGGGCTCAAACCTTTAATCCCCATTTTACAGATGAGGGAACTGAGAAACAGAGAATAATAATAATGATGATGGTATTTATTAAGCGCTTACTATGTGCAAAGCACTGTTCTAAGCACTGGGGGGATGCAAGTTGATCAGGTTGTCTCACGTGGGGCTCACAGTCTTCATCCCCATTTTACAGATGAGGGAACTGAGGCCCAGAGAAGTTAAGTGACTTACCCAAAGTCACACAGCTGACAATTGGTGGAGCCGGGATTTGAAACCCTGACCTTGATTCCAAAGCCCGCTGAGCCACGCTGCTTCTCTAGAGAAGTGAAGTGACTTCCCCAAGGTCATACATCCAACAAGCGGCAGAGCTGTGATTAGAACCCCTCCCTTCTGAGTCCCAGACCCATGCTTTAACCACTAGGCCACACTGTTTCTCACACCACTTCAGTCTATTTGCATCCTCTCATCATGTCCACTCCCTGGGAGTACTTATGCCTTGAAGCAGCGTGGCTCAGTGGAAAGAGCCCGGGCTTTGGAGTCAGAGTTCATGGGTTCAAATCCCGGCTCTGCCAATTGTCAGCTGTGTGACTTTGGTCAAGTCACTTCACTTCTCTGGGCCTCAGTTCCCTCATCTGTAAAATGGAGATTAAGACTGTGAGCCCCACGTGGGACAACCTGATCACCTTGTATACCCCCAGCACTTAGAACAGTGCTTTGCACATAGCCAGTGCTTAAAAAATACCATTATTATTATTATTATTATTATTATTATTATTATTGTTAAATACTTCTGATTGAGAAAAAATTTAGGAAAAACCTCCATCTCAAATGAATTCCAAAGCTAAAGAGAAAGATGATGGCTCTGGGCTCTTTTGTTCCACACAGCTAATAATAATAATAATAATGGTGGTATTTGTTAAGCACTTACTATGCGCCAAAGCACTGTTCTAAGTGCTGGGGGGATACAAGGTGGTCAGGTTGTCCCACTTGGGGCTCACAGTCTTAATCCCCATTTTACAGATGAGGTAACTGAGGCACAGAGAAGTTAAGTGGCTTGCCCAAGGTCACACAGCTGACAAGTGGCAGAGCCGGAATTCAAACCCATGACCTCTGACTCCCAAGCCCGCACTCTTTCCACTGAGCCACGCTGCTACAGTTGAGAGAGTCTGATTTAAGAGGAGCTAATTCTGTAGGGATCAGAGGGGGGTTTGGTGTACAGTAATGAAAAGTTCTGGGCTCATACGTTTTGTATCAGTAGTGAGTTTCTGGCTGAGCTCAGAGAAGCACTGCTCAGCTTAGATAGGTCCAGCAAAGGTATATTTTCAAGGTGAAATTAGCCCAAGAATGTTGCAGCATGGCCTATTGGAAAGAGCAAAGATATGGAAGTTGCCTCCTGCTCCTCCCCTGACACACACACACACACACACACACACCCCAATAGTAATGGTATTTGTTAAGCACTTACTATGTGCCAAGCACTGTTCTAAAACACTGGTGTAGATACAAGGTAATTCATTCATTCAATCGTATTTATTGAGCGCTTACCGTGTGCAGAATACTGTACTAAATGCTTGGGAAGTACAAGTTGGCAACATATAAAGACGGTCCCTACCCAACAGTGGGCTCACAGTCTGGAAGGTAATCAGTCTGGACACAGTCCCTGTCCCACACAGGGCTCACAGTTTAGGTCAGAGAGAGGAGTTGATCCCCTTTTTTACAGATGAGTAAACTGAGGCCCAGAGAAGTTAAGAGACTTGCCCAAGGTCACACTGCAGACACAAAGGGGAGCTGGGATTAAAGCCCAGGTCCTCTGATTCCCAGGCCTGTAATCATAATAATAATTATAATGGTATTTGTTAAGTGGTTACTACGTGCCAAGCAGTGTTCTACGGACCAGTAGATAAAAGGTAATCATATTGTCCCATGTGGGGCTCACAGTCTTAATCCCCTATTTTACAGATGAGAGAACTGAGGCACAGAGAAATGAAGTGATTTGTCCAAGGTCACACAGCAGAGACGCGTCGGAGACCCAAGCATTGGAACCTATGTCCTCTAACTCCCAGACCTGTGCTCTTCCCACTAATCCACATTGCTTCTCACTCTTTTCACAAGGCCACACTCCTGCTCGCCTTGTCTGCTGTGTGACCTTGGGCAAGCCATTTAACTTCACTTAGGTTTCTCATCTGTAAAAATGGGGCTTAAAAACCTGTCTTCCCTTCCCCTCGGACTGCGAGCCCCAGTTGGGGAGGAAATTGGGTCTGATCTGATTATCTCACATCTACCTCAGCCCTTAAGACAGTGCTTGGCTCAAAGTCGGTGTTCAACAAATACCCCAGCTATTATTATTTACAAGGCTATAAGGACTCAAATTAAACTAAGGAATTCCACCAAATCTAAAGAGTGCTTGTGGATCCCTACATAATTATTACTAATGAGGAGCAGGAGAGCTCCACCCTTTTCAGACTGGGGGAATTTTAGAGGTAAATCCTTGGATTAACTAATAATTCTAATGATGGCATTAAACACTCAATCGGTGTTAATCACTGGTTATATTCAAGATAATCATATTGGACCCATTTCTGTCTCAGGCCTCACGTTCCATTTTATCCCCTATTTATGGATCATATTTATCAAGCGCTTAAACTGTACCAAGCGCTTGGGAGAGCAAGATAGAACAGAGTGATGAGGAAACTGAGGCCCAGAGAGGTTAAAGGGCTTTTCCCTAGGCACGCAGCAAGCCAGAGGCAGAGCAGAAACTCAAGCCCATCTCTTCTGACTCCTAGTTCTGTTGCCTTTCCATTATGCCATCCAAAACTGCACCAGATTATGATTTAAAACGAACAGCTTTTTTTTTTTATAACTCAATGAATGAGGAAAGAGGGGGTTGTTCTTTGTTCAAAATGAATCTACGAAGGATCAGTACAGCACTAGAGCACTGAGCCCTATAGGGAGTTATAAGCAGTGTCACAGATCCTAGGCATTTTTTTTTTTTTTTTGAGTATTTCTAGAGGGGTACCTCTTTGAAAGCCAAGCTCACTGAGGCACTCTCAGTTAGTGAGTTACGGCTGCAGGAGAGAGGTGAATTTTCTGGGAGTGAGAGTCTGCTTGGGCCGGGAGCAGTTGTATTAAATCACTGAGACCTCACAATGTGCCCAGAAGAGATAAAGGCGCAGTCTCCGCTCTTGAGGACTTCTGATTCAGTGTGCTTCATTTCCAGGGAGGAGAGTTTCAACAAGAGAACTGCCGCCGCCAGGAATCGAGCTGTGGATCAGACAGGCTTTAAGAACAGCAATTCCACCGCTCCTTTTACAATGGGAATGGGAAGATTCATTCATCCATTCAATCGTGTTTATTGAGCACTTACTGTGCGCGGAGCACTGTACTAAGCGCTTGGGAAGTACAAGTCAGCAACATATAGAGACGGTCCTTACCCAACAACAGGCTCACAGATGTCTGTCTCCCCACTTCTAGACTATAAGCTCGCTGTGTGCAGGGATTGTCTCTCAATTGCTGAATTGTACTTTCAAAGCATTTAGTACAGTGCTCTGCACATAGTAAGTGCTCAATAAGCAGGATTGAATGAATGAATGAACGTGAACATCTGAGACATGGCCATAAAGTCACAGAAACCCTTTCTAGGCTCCTCTCTCTCTCTCTCTCTTCCCCACTTTTGAATCCTTCCAGTTTCTTGAATAGGCAAGAACTCCAGTTTCCTTCAGATAGTTCTTCCCTCTGTCCATTCATTCAATCATATTTATTGAGCGCCTGAAGACCCATTCTGACCTACCTGCCCTCTTTTTTGCAGGGCATTTAGTCATAATGAGGACCAGGTGGGAGCCTCACTCTCCTTTAGAGGGAAAAGAAGACATTCCTTTAAAATCGTGATAAAAAATAATAGTGGTATTTGTTAAGAGCTTCCTATGTGTCAAGCACTCTACTAAGCACTGGGCTAGATACAGAATAATCAGGCCGGACACAGCCTCTGCCCTCCATGGGCCTCACAGTCCAAGTAGGAGGGAGAACAGATAATTAATCACCATTTTAGAGGTGAGAAAACTGAAGAGCAGGGAAGCTAAGTGACTAGCCCAGGGTCACACAGCTGGCCAACTTGTTGCCAACTTGTACTTCCCAAGCGCTTAATACAGTGCTCTGCACACAGTAAGTGTTCAATAAATACAATTGATTGGCTCATTGATTGAAGTGACAGAGCCTGGATTAAAACTTAGTATCCCTTACTCCCAGGGCTGTGGTCTTTCCACTAGGTCAGGGAGCTTCTGACAAGGACAGCCAAATCTGCAAAGTCCAACACTCCAGCATACGATATTGGACATCGAGTCACAGCTTCATCGATCAATGCATCAGTGGTATTTACTGTGTGCACAGCACTGTGCTTAGTTCTTATAGCAGCCACCTATGATGGGGTGGTATAGATTTAGGTGATAAAACTGTCTGAATTTAAAACATCCAGCTTGTCTTTGGGGCATTTAATAATAATAATAATGATGATGATGGCATTTATTAAGCACTCACTATGTGCAAAGCACTGTTCTAAGCGCTGGGGAGGTTACAAGGTGATCAGGTTGTCCCACAGAGGGCTCATAGTCTTCATCCCCATTTTACAGATGAAGTAACTGAGGCACAGAGAAGTTAAGTGACTTGCCCAAAGTCACACAGCTGACAATTGGCGGAGCCGGGATTTGAACCCATGACCTCTGACTCCAAAGCCCATGCCCTTTCCACTGAACCACGCTGCATTTCTTATTCTTTCTGCTACTCTGGGTTTTCCTTTTTCATGTTTTTAGCTTCTTGGACATCTGTGTAACTTTTCTCATCTATCATATTCAATCAGGCATCTTATTCTGATTATTTTTCACAGAAAACTGAAAAGCAGGGTGGTCTACTGGATAGAGCATGGTCTTGGGTTCTAATCCCAGCTCGGCCACTTGTCTAATGAGTGACCCTGGAAGAGTCACTTAACTTCTCTATGCCTCAGTTCCTTCATCTGTAAAATGGGGATTAAGACTGTGACCCCATAGTGGGACAGGGACTGTGTCCAAACTGATTATCTTGTATCTACCCTACTGCTTAGAAAAGTTCCTGGCACACAGTAAGTGCTCAATGAATACAACTAAATGAACAGTAAATGCTTAACAAATACCACCTAATTGTGGAGATCTACAGAAATTGTTTATTATGCACAGTTATCCCCTGCCAATGTTTTATTCAGATTTTGTCTGTTTGTTTTTTAATGGTGTTTGTTAAGCACTTACTAAATGCCAGGCACTATACTAAGCACTGGGGTAGATAGAAGCTAATCAGGTTGGACATAGTCCCTATCGCACCTGGGGCTCACAGTCTTAATACCCATTTTACAGATGACATAACTGAGACACAGAGAAGTGAAACGACTTGCCCAAGGTCATACAGCAGACAAGTGATGACGCAGGGATTAGAATCCAGTCTTCTAACTCCCAGGCCTGTGCTCTTTCCACTAGGCTACACTGCCTCTCAGGATAGTCCACTCCCGAGCCTGGTGACACAACCCCACTTAAAATAATAATAATAATGATGGTATTTGTTAAGCACTTACTATGTGCAAAGCACTGTTCTAAGCGCTGGGGAGGTTACAAGGTGATCAGGTTGTCCCACGGGGGCTCACAGTTTTAATCCCCATTTTACAGATAAGGTAACTGAGGCCCGGAGAAGTTAAGTGACTTGCCCAAAGTCACACAGCTGACAGTTGGCAGAGCCGGGATTTGAACCCATGACCTCTGACTCCAAAGCCCGGGCTCTTTCCACTGAGCCACGCTGCTTCTCCAAACAAGGAAATATGGTTGTGAGCTTAAAAATATCTCGTTTGCCCATAGCCTGTCTCTACATACAGCCTGTTCTCCCCTTCTCCCAGCCTTCAATCAATCAATCAATCAACCAATCAATCAATCGTATTTATTGAGCGCTTACTGTGTGCAGAGCACTGTACTAAGCGCATGGGAAGTACAAGTTGGCAACATATAGAGACAGTCCCTACCTAACAGTGGGCTCACAGTCTAGTCTTCACTCAAGTCTTCATGCCCAGTATAAAAATATCTTGCAACAATCCAAAAATTGGGCTGGGCTTCCCAGGTCCACTGCTGCAAGCATCCTCTGAAACTAGATGGGAATCAGCCCTGGCAAATTCTCGAGGTGCAGGCATCTTTTTCATCTTCCTTGACAAGGTGGTCGGTCACGATGTCAGCGTGGCTCAGTGGAAAGAGCCCGGACTTGGGTTCAAAGCCCGGCTCTGCCATTTGTCAGCTGTGTGACTTTGGGTAAGTCATTTAACTTCTCTGTGCCTCAGTTACCTCATCTGTAAAATGGGGATTAAGACTGTGAGCCCCCCGTGGGATGACCTGATCACCTTGTAACCTCCCCAGCACTTAGAACACTGCTTTGCACATAGTAAGCGCTTAATAAATGCTATTATTATTATTATTATTATTATTATTATTATGTGTGATTGTGAGTGTGAAACTAAAGGAGGATAAAAACCAGAAATCACGCTGGCCCTCAGAGGTCCCCTTGTGCCTGCGCTCACCCCAGGACAGGAAAATTATTGTCTGAATTTGAGACCAGAATATTTTCAGTCGTACTTATTGAGCACTTACTGCATGCAGAGCACTGTACTAAGCGCTTATGAGAGTACAATATACTAATAAACAGACACATACCCTGCCCACAATGAGCTTACTGTCTCAGTGCTGAATTTAGTATCAATCAATCATCTTTTGGAGCTAAGAATTCATTCATTCAATCGTATTTATTGAGTGCTTACTGTGTGCTGAGCACTGTACTATGCAGAGCACTGTGCTAAGCTCTTGGGAGACTCAGTTAATAGACACATTCTCTGCCCACAGGGAATTTATATCTTAGAGGGGGAGACTGGCATTAATATGAATAAAATATGGATTTTTAAAATAGTGTTTGTTAAACACTTATTTTGTGCCAGGCACTCTACTGAGCACTGAGGTAGGTATCATCATCATCAACCGTATTTATTGAGCGCTTACTGTGTGCAGAGCACTGTACTAAGCGCTTGGGAAGTACAAATTGGCAACATATAGAGACAGTCCCTACCCAACAGTGGGCTCACAGTCTATAAGGGGGAGACAAAACCAGACATACTACAAAATAAAATAGAATAGATATGTACAAGTAAAGTAAATAAATAAATAAATAGAGTAATAAATATGTACAAACATATAACATATATACAGGTGCTGTGGGGAAGGGAAGGAGGTAAGGTGGGGGGGATGGAGAGGGGGACGAGGGGGAGAGGAAGGAAGGGGCTCAGTCTGGGAAGGCCTCCTGGAGGAGGTGAGCTCTCAGTAGGGCCTTAGGTATAGTAGGTATAAGATAAGCGGGTTGGACACAACTGTTGTCCTGCATGGGCTCACAGCCTTAACCACCATTTTACAGGTGAAGGAACTGAGGCCCAGAGAAGTGAAGTAAATCGCCCAAGGTCATACAACAGACAAGTGCCTGAGCCAGGATTAGAACCCAGGCCCTTCTGATGCCCAGGCTCTTTCTCTACCCACTAAAGCATGCTGTTTCTAATGCACATAAGTGCTATTTGGCAACTGTGGTATTTGTTAAGCCCTTACAATGTGCCAGGCACTGTACTATGCGCTGGGGTGGATACAAGCAAATCAGGCTGGACAAAATCCCTGCCCCACATGAGGTTCACAGTCTTAATCCCCATTTTACAGAGGAGGGAACTGAAGCACTGATCAGAGCTTATCATGGAAACTTTGCAGAGTTCCACCACTCTGTTTTATTCCTTTAAAGCCAACAGTAGCCCTGATCTCTACTTAACTTCTCTGTGCCTCAGTTACCTCATCTGTAAAATGGGGACTAAGACTGTAAACCCCACGTGGGACAACCTGATTGTCTTGTATCTATTCTAGTGCTTAGAACAGTGCTTGGCACATAGTAAGCGCTTAACAAATACCACAATTATTATTATTAATGAATCTTGAGCCTTGCCTGCTATTGCATCTGGGACAATACTAATAATAATAAATAATAATGGCATTTATTAAGCACTTACTATGTGCAAAGCACTGTTCTAAGTGCTGGGGAGTTTACAAGGTGATCAGGTTGTCCCACGTGGGGCTCACTGTCTTAAATCCCATTTTACAGATGAGGTAACTGAGGCCCAGAGAAGTGAAGTGACTTGCCCAAAGTCACAGAGCTGACAAGTGGCGGAGCCGGGATTTGAACCCTTGACCTCTGACTCCAAAGCCCGGGCTCTTTCCACTGAGCCACGCTGCTTCTCTAACTTGACGGTTTGGGATCCTGATCTCAAATGGGAATAATACTCGTAGCAAGATCCCATTTGGAGAGAACAGGTTCTTTGATTCAGGGTGACACTGTCTCATTTCTAGGCTTAGCAAAATCATCTTATAGCTAGTTTTCAAACACTAGGATTTAGTGTAAGCTCAAATTGCAACTTGCTAAATAACTTTCCTTTTATTTTTAAATCCTCGGATATTTCAGGAGGAATCTAATCCCCGTGTTTTTTATTTCTTTTATTTAGCTAATGTTTTTAGAGAGAGTCTCTATAATGCCCCCAAACCCTGTGGGTCTTTTCTAGGCAGGTTTGCACCAAAGTCGTTTCGGTTTAAAGTTGAATTCACAAGTGCTATGAAGTCTGAAGGGGAAAAAAATACAGGCATAGAAGTGAGTTGAGGCACAGAGAGTGGTACTGGAGGCACAAAGTGACTTGCCCAAAGTCACACAATAGATGAGTAGCAATGACGGGATTAGAACTCAGGTCCTTATGACTCTCAGGTCCACTGTCTATCCATTAGGTCACACTGTTTCTCTAATTCACACAGCCCTTGCAGTGTGAACAGCACTGTTATTCAATAACAGAGGTCATGGGTTCTAATCCCTGCTCCGCCACTTGTCAGCTGTGTGGCTTTGGGCAAGTCACTTCACTTCTCTGTGGCTCAGTTATCTCATCTGTAAAATGGGGATTAAGACCATGAGCCCCATGTGGGATAACCTGATTGCCTTTGTATCTACCCCAGTGCTTAGAACAGTGCTTGACACATAGTAAGCGCTTAACAAATACCATCGTTATTATTATTAATAACAGTGAAGCAGGGAAGCAACGTGGCTCAGTGACCTCATCTGTAAAATGGGGATTAAGAATGTGAGCCCCACGTGGGACAGGGCCTGCGTCCAACCTGATTAACTTGTATCTACTTTAGTGGTTGGCACATAGTAAGTGCTGAACAAATACCATTATTATTATTCATTCATTCATTCAATCATATTTATTGAGCGCTTACTGTGTGCAGAGCACTGTACTAAGCGCTTGGGAAGTACAAGTTGGCAACACATAGAGACGGTCCCTACCCAACAGCGGGCTCACAGTCTAGAAGGGGGAGACAGACAACAAAACAAAACATATTAACAAAATAAATAAATATAATAAATATGTACAAATAAAATAAATAGAGTAATAAATACGTACAAACATCTATACATATATACAGGTGCTGTGGCGAGGGGAAGGAGGTAAGGCGGGGGATGGGGAGGGGGAGGTGGGGGAGAGGAAGGACGGGGGGGCTCAGTCTGGGGTTCAGATTATTATTATTATTATTAGACTGGACATATTTGTCAGTGAGTTAAAAAGATACGTTTCTCCTTCTTTCTCTAAGCATCCATGTACGGCAGTCAGTGTTATTGTTGAGAATTTGACTGATAGGCAAATTGTGAGCCCAGGACTAGACTGTGAGCTCACAATCTTACTGTGAGTCAGGCCATTGACATAATCGCAGGCCTGTGAGATTGAGCGGGACGGAGAGTGAGTCTCAGCTAGGACGGGGAGAAAAATGGAATCTGTGTTGCCTTTCCTTGTGGCCATAAAATGACTGACCAGGGAGAGCAAAAGCCGGGTCAACAAACCGGGAGTGATGAGTCACCTAAACTGTTTTTTGACCAACAGAGTCATCATCATCATCAATCGCATTTATTGAGCGCTTACTATGTGCAGAGCACTGTACTAAGCGCTTGGGAAGTACAAATTGGCAACATATAGAGACAGTCCCTACACAACAGCGGGCTCACAGTCTAAAAGAGTCATTGTCTTAATAATTAATAATGGCATTTATTAAGCGCTTATTATGTGTAAAGCACTGTTCTAAGCGCTGGTTTGTCTAAGTGGCTCTGCCACTTGACTGTTGTGTGACCTTGGGTGAGTTGCTTCACATCTCTGTGCCTCAGTCTCCTCCTCTGTAAAATAGGGATTCAAGACCTGCCCTCCGTCCCTCAGACGGTGAGCACCATGTGGAGTGCGGAACTGCGCTCAACCTCAACTTGTATAATAATAATAATAATGATGATGGCATTTATTAAACGCTTAGTATGTGCAAAGCACTGTTCTAAGTGCTGGGGAGGTTACAAGGTGATCAGGTTGTCCCACGAGGGGCTCACAGTCTTAATCCCCAGCTTTTGTTTCTACCCAGCGCTTAGAACAGTGTTTAGCAAAGGATAAGCTATACAGCAGAGTATGGGACCGGGACTTGTGTCAAATAATAATAATAATGGCATTTGTTAAGTGCTTACTGTGTGTCAAGCACAGTTCTATACACTGGGCTAGATACAAACTGCCCAGGTTGGATGCAGTCCCTGTCTCACATGGGGCTCACAATCTTAGTCCCCAGTTTGCAGATGAGGTAACCGAGGCCCAGAGAAGTGAATTCATTCATTCATTTCATTCAATCGTATTTATAGAGCGCTTACTGCATGCAGAGCATTGTACTAAGCGCTTGGGAAGTACGAATTGGACTTGATTTGCCCAAGGTCACACAGAAGACAAGTGACAGAGCCGGGATTAAAACCCATGACCTTCTGACGCCCAGGCCCGTGCCCTGGCAGTGCTTGGCACAATGAATGACACATAGCTAAGCAAAACCTGCAATTATTTATTTTTACTTTATTTTTTTACTTTTGTTTTTATTTTTATTTATTTTTACTTTTATTTTTATTTTTACTGTTGCATACTGAAATCAATTTGGCCTGCCAGGAGGAAGGGGAAAAGTGATCCAGCCCAGGGATGGGGGGAATTCTGCCCTTTCTACCCTTTCTCAGCTCACCACCAGCAGATTTTGACTTCCGTGACAGCGTGGAGCAAGTCCACCCCCTAGAGATGCACTTGAAGTTTTGAGTCCAGGTTGGGAAGTCCGGGGAAAAGCTTTATCCCGAGAAGCACGACAAGATGCGGGAGAACAGAGAGGTGCGGAGCAAGCAAATGAAACAGAGGGAGGGAAAAATGGTTCAAACATCCAGTAGAATTTCAAAGAAACTTTTCTTGAAGGAAAAAGAAGACTCTATGGTGTCAGAGTAGGCTTTTCGGTGTTCTACCTCCACAGACAGAATGATCAATCCACCAATCAATCATATTTATTAAGCGCTTACTGTGTGCAGAGCACTGTACTAAGCGCTTGGGAAGTACAAGCTGGCGACATATAGAGACGGTCCCTACCCAACAGTGGGCTCACAGTCTAGAAGGGGAAGACAGAGAACTAAATAGAACGTATTAACAAAATAAAATAAATAGAATAGATAAGTACAAGTAAAATGAATAAATAGAGTAATAAATATGTACAAACATATATACAGGTTCTGTGGGGAAGGGAACAAGGTAAGACGGGGGGATGGGATGAATGATCATAAATACGATTAATTGCATGAATGAATCCTTAGGGGATAGAGAAGCGGCGTGGCTCAGTGGAAAGAGCCCGGGCTTGGGAGTCAGAGGTCATGGGTTCTAATCCTGGCTGCACCACTTATCAGCTGTGGGACTTTGGGCAAGTCACTTCACTACTCTGGGCCTCATATCTCTCATCTGTAAAATGGGGATTAAGACTGTGAGCCCCCCATAGGACAAACTGATCACCTCCCCAGTGTTTAGAACAGTGTTTTGCACATAGTAAGTGCTTAATAAATGCCATCATCATTATTATTATTATTATAGAGTACAGGCGTGGGAGTCAGAAGGATTTAGATCCTAACCCCGGCTCTGTCACTTATCTGCTGTGTGACCTTGGGCTAATCACTTCACTTCTCTGTCTCAGTTACCTCATCTATAAAATGGGGATTGACTGTGAGCCCCATTTCCTCTGCTCCTCCTCCCCTCCCCATCGCCCCTATTCCCTCCCTCTGCTCTATCCTCTTCTCCACCCCACAGCACTTGTGTATATTTGCACGTATTTATTATTCTATTTACTTTATTAATGATGTGTATATATCTATAATTCTATTTATCTATTTTGATGTTATTCATGTTACTGTTCAGTTTTGTTGTCTGTCTCCCCCTTCCAGACTGTGAGCCTGTTGTTGGGTAGGGATTGTCTCTATCTGTTGCCAAATGGTACTAGTACAGTGTTCTGCACACAGTAAGCGCTCAATAAATACGATTGAATGAATGAATGTATGAATGTGGGACAGGGACTGTGTCCAACCCAGTTATCTTGTACCTACCCATTGCTTAGACCACTACCTGGCACATAGTAAGCACTAAACAGTTTCCACAATTATTATTATTATATTATTATCTTTGCAATGTTAGATGATATTTCTGCTCTGCTTCTGAAAGATCAATCCTCAAACCTCTGTACCCTAGTTTTCTTATATATACATAAAGTATTATAGTAATGCCTAATCTGTAAATAACTAATAGGAACGCAGTTTAGCCTTAAATTCCCTCTAGACTGTATGCTCATTGTGGGCAGGGAACATGTCTATACCTCTCTAATACAGTACTCTCCCAAGCGCTTAGTACAGTCCTCTGTACACAGTAAGAGCTCAATAAATGACTAATTGAATTGGCAGATGTGATCCCTTCCCACAAAGCACTTGTAGTCTACAGGGGAGTCTTGTCTTATGCCGTCGAGTCGTCTCTCCCACCCGTAGCGACCCCACGGATACATACCTCCTTCCCTTCCCCACAGCACCTGTATATATGTATATATGTTTGTACTATTACTCTATTTATTTATTTATTTGTTTTACTTGTACATATCTATCCTATTTATTTTATTTTGTTGGTATGTTTGGTTTGGTTTTCTGTCTCCCCCTTTTAGACTGTGAACCCACTGTTGGGTAGGGACTGTCTCTATGTGTTGCCAATTTGTACTTCCCAAGCGCTTAGTACAGTGCTCTGCACATAGTAAGCACTCAATAAATACGATTGATGATGATGATGATGATGTACATATTTATTACTCTATTTATCTTACTTGTACATATCTATTCTATTTGTTTTATTTTGTTAGTATATTTGGTTTTGTTCTCTGTCTCCCCCTTCTTGACTGTGAGCCCGCTGTTGGGTAGGGACTGTCTCTATGTGTTGCCGACTTGTACTTCCCAAGCACTTAGTACGGTGCTCCGCACACAGTAAGCGCTCAATAAATACGATTGATTGATTGATTGATTGATCTCTCCTGGAACGCCCCGCTCTCCATCTGCAATCGTTCTGGTAGTGGATCCATAGAGTTTTCTTGGTAAAAATCTGGAAGTGGTTTACCATCGCCTCCTTCCACGCGCTAAACTTTAGTCTTCACCCTCGACTCCTTCCCACACTGCTGTTGCTCAGCACAGGTGAGTTTTGACTTGTAACAGATTGCCTTCCCCTCGCTAGCCACTGTCCAAGCTAGGAATGTAATGGACAGGCCTCTGTTTGACTCTCCCTCCCGTAGTCGAGACTGGTAGAGGACTGGAAACTCTCCAAGTGCGACCCTGAGAGGGGCAACAGGGGAGACAGACATTAAAATAAATGAGAGATCTCCAGAGTTTAAGACTATTGACATAAATGCTCTGACACTGTTGACCACCAAAGTGTCCAAGAGGTCTTCTAGACTAGAGTCTTCTAGACTGTGAGCCCACTGTTGGGTAGGGACTGTCTCTATATGTTGCCAACTTGTACTTCCCAAGCGCTTAGTACAGTGCTCTGCACGCAGTAAGCGCTCAATAAATACGATTGATGATAATAAATACGACTGATGGTATCCAAGGCACACACAGCCTAGTTCATAGTCGATACAGAGAGGAAGGAAGATAGGGGGAATAAAGGGCTTAGTATGACAAGACGTCTTAGTGGAGATGTCACCTTAGGAGGGTTTTGAAGGTGGAGAGTGGTGGACTGTCAGAGAAAAAAATCTAATAATTCATTTCACGTTTTAGCCTTAAAACATGCTTAATTATGCTTTTCCGTCTTCTACAACCCTCTTAAATTTTACCCAGTATGACAGATATTTTTCTAATCATCTTCCCCTTGGCCTCTCATTTCCCACTGACATGACTAGCGACACAGTACAATTCAAGGATACTACAGGAGTTTTCGGGAATATAAACTATCAATTCCACGTCACCTAATCCATCACCTTTCACTCCCTAGCACTTATGTACATACCTTTATACTTTCATTTAAGGTCTGCCTTCTCTGTTATGATTTAAGTTCCTTGAGAGCAGGGATCATGTCTACCAACACTCATGTTTTTTACTTTTAGTTCCCCAAGCACTTAGAACAATTCTCTGCACACATTAAGGGCTCAAAAAATCAACACAAGAAAAACCTGTATTCTTGATTGGAAATTCTGGAGTCACTTCCTCTGCCTTTGAGTTGGTTTAATTGTGTTCAGTCACACTTGAGGAATTCAAAAGTTTGATTTCTAGGTGCTAACAGTGATTCAAGTTGAGAATTTTTAATTATTTAAGTTGAGAAGCAGCAGGGCGTAGTGGATAAATAATAATAATAATGTTGATATTTGTTCATTCATTCAATCGTATTTATTGAGCGCTTACTGTGTGCAGAGCACTGTACTAAGCGCTTGGGAAGTACAAGTTGGCAACATATAACAAGTTGTTAAGTGCTTACTATGTGCCAAGCACTGTTCTAAGCACTGGGGAGGTTACAAGGTGATCAGGTTGTCCCACATGGGGCTCACAGTCTTAATCCCCATTTTACAGATGAGGGAACTGAGGCCCAGAGAAGTGAAGTGACTTGCCCAAAGTCACACAGCTGACAAGTGGCGGAGTCAGGATTTGAACCCATGACCTGTGACTCCAAAGCCCGGGCTCTTTCCACTGAGCCACACTGCTTCTCCAAGCACGGGCTTGGGAGTCAGAAGGCCATGCGTTCTAATCTCTGCTCCATTACTTGTCTGTTGTGTGACCTTGGGCAAATCACTTCACTTCTCTGGACCTCAGATACCTCATCGTTAAAATGAGGATTGAAATTGCGAGCCCCACGTGGGACAGGGGCTGTGTCCAACCCGATTTGCTTGTGTCCACCCCGGCGCTTAGTACAGTGCCTGGAACATAGTAAGTGCTGAAAAACGCCATTATTGTTATTATTATTATTAATTTCATCATTTTGCCCCGTCCACTATTTCCTTGGATAAAGTGCAAGGAAAAAAGGGCATGTAATAATGGCTTAGTTGATAGAGAGTCCAAAGGACCTGGGTTCTAATTCCAGCTCCACCATATGTCTGCTAGGTGACCTTGGGCAAGTCACTTCAGTTCTCTGGACCTCAGTTACCTCATCTGTAAAATGGGGATTAAAAGTGAGAACACCATAAGGGACAAGAGACTGTGTCCCACCTGATTAACTTGTACCTACCCCAGTGCTTAGAATAGCCCTCAGCACATAGTAAACACTTAATAAGTACCATAATTATCATTATCATTATTGTTGTTATTATTCTCCTAGGTTCATTCATTCGTTCAATCATATTTATTGAGCGCTTACTGTGTGCAGTGCACTGTACTAAGCGCTTGGGAAGTACAAATAGGCAACATATAGGGACGGTCCCTACCCATCCACGGAGGGTTGATATTCATAATGAACGACCGTATTTGTAGAGCTGCAAAGTTTTCCCTAACTTTTCTAAATGAATATTCACCTGTTCATTCAATCGTATTTATTGAGCGCTTACCATGTGCAGAGCACTGTACTAAGCACTTGGGAAGTACAAATCGGCAACATCTAGAGTGGAAAGAGCCCGGGCTTTGGAGTCAGAGGTCATGGGTTCAAATCCCAGCTCTGCCAGCTGTCAGTTGTGTGACTTTGGGCAAGTCACTTAACTTCTCTGTGCCTCAGTTACCTCATCTGTAAAATGGGGATTGAGAATGTGAGCCTCCTGTGGGAGAACCTGATCACCATGTAACCTCCCCAGTGCTTAGAACAGTGCTTTGCACATTGTAAGCGCTTAATAAATTCATTCATTCATTCAATCATATTTATTGAGTGCTTACTGTGTGCAGAGCACTGTACTAAGCACTTGGGAAGTACAAATCAGCAGCATCTAGAGTGGAAAGAGCACGGGGTTTGGAGTCAGAGGTCATGGGTTCAAATCCCGGCTCCGCCAATTGTCAGCTGTGTGACTTTGGGCAAGTCCCTTAACTTCTCTGTGCCTCAGTTACCTCATCTGCAAAATGGGGATTAAGACTGTGAGCCCCCCATGGGACAACCTAATTACCTTGTATCCCCCCAGCTCTTAGGACAGTGTTTGGCACATAGTAAGCGCTTAATAAATGTCATTATTATTATACAGGGATGATCCCTACTCAACATTCATTCATTCATTCAATTGCATTTACTGAGCGCTTACTGTGTGCAGAGCACTGTACTAAGCACTTGGGGAGTACAAGTTGGCAACATATAGAGCCGGTCCCTACCCAACAACGGGCTCACAGTCTATACCTAATGGGGAGAAATGCAAAACTGCACGGTTTCTAACGTCACACTACAGTCTAAATTATTTTAGATTAGTTTCGCTCTAAGCCTAAATTATGGGAGGTTAGTTCCACTACAACGCTTATTCTTATTCGTCAGTCGTGGTATTGAGTGACATCTAGAGACGGCCTTGGAAAACTGCATTTTAAACCTTGAACATCAAATAATTTGGACACCAGGGTTTCAGAGTGGTTACCAGTTGAAGTTCTCTCCTATGAATCGATGCCTTATCGTGGCAGGAGTGTTTGTACGCGCTGATGAAGCTTAGAGCTCCTCCACATAAGGCTGCCGAGAATGGAAAGGTCTAGAGGCCGAAGCGTCAGCCAAAGTGGATTCACCTCTGCTGGGCAGCAGCGGCCTTGGGAAAGAGTCGAAGAGTCTATTTTGATCAAACAATCCAAGTGTTGATGAAAGACCGTGGCGGAGATGCAACTTTTCACTCCCTTCAAGGCCCTACTGAGAGCTCACCTCTTCCAGGAGGCCTTCCCAGACTGAGCCCCTTCCTTCCTCCCCCCCCTCGCCCCCCTCTCCATCCCCCCATCTTACCTCCCTCCCTTCCCCACACCACCTGTATATATGTATATATGTTTGTACATATTTTTTTACTCTATTTACTTATTTAATTTATTTGTACATATCTATTCTATTTATTTTATTTTGTTAGTATGTTTGGTTTTGTTCTCTGTCCCCCCCTTTTAGACTGTGAGCCCACTGTTGGGTAGGGACTGTCTCTCTATGTTGCCAGTTTGTACTTCCCAAGCGCTTAGTACAGTGCTCTGCACATAGTAAGCACTCAATAAATATGATTGATGATGATGCAGAAGGCGGCAATGGTAAACCGCTTCCCAATCTTTACCGGGAAAACTCAACGGATACACGTACCAGAATGACTTTACGACGGAAGATGGGTCATTCTGGCGAGGGTGTGTCCGTGGAGTCGCTTTGGGTCAGAAATGACTCCATGCCATTTGAAGAAGGCAAGTTGAAAGCCTCCAACAAGCCCGTGGAGGACTTGGGGTGAAGTTCGAAAACACCCTGTCACAAAGACGTCAACCGGGAATTGTGTTTGAAGGCATTCGATCTCTGTTGGATTTAGAATGGGCCCATCACGTTGTTGACACACCACAAGTTATGATTCCGTATCAGGACATTTTCAAAGGAACAGTAGTAGTGACTAAAGGGAGTCATATATCTTCTTTGAAACCTACTTACGGTACCCCTCTTTAAACTTTGCTTTCCAAAGAAAAACCAGATTAGTCCTTCTACTGTGCGTTTTGAGAAGGGTATTTGCACTTTTAGTCTATATACATTGGTAAATCCCATTTCATTTTTTTTTGCTCTGCTAGACAAAGGAAATAAAGCATCGCTATAACAGCAGTAACCTCCAAATGTCTGGGAGACAGATTCCATTTTCTCTTTGGAACACCAAACATCTGTTAATGCCATTTGGGGCTGAAACAACATAGGTCTATTTTTAAATGTGGTTAGCCAGGAGCGCTGATGCCTTTATAGCAGGAGAGCAAACATGAAAGGGGGGTGGGGAGGAGCTGAAGAGATAAGGCTTGGGGGGCAATAGTTTCAAGAGTGTGGAAGCTCCTTTAAAACCTCCAGAGGGGCCTTGGGAATGCTGCCAGCTAGCCCAGACCAAAAAAAAAACCCAACCAAAAACCTTCACTTTGCCCCAGAATTTGCAACAGCCGGGGGAAACCAAGAAAGGACTAGACTGTGAGGGACCGTCTCTATGTGTTGCCAACTTGTACTTTCCAAGCGCTTAGTACAGTGCTCTGCACACAGGAAGTCTCAATAAATACGATTGAATGAATGAATGAATGAAGAAAAGAATGGAGGGAAGAGGAGGAAAGAGACGAGAAAGGGATGGGAATAAGAATGGGAAAACAGGGAGATGAGAAGTTGGGTAAAGGGGAGGAAGGAAAAAGGTTAAGATAAGAAGGATAAAGTAAGAACGTGAGACGGACATACTAGAAGAAAAAAAAGAAGAAGAGATCCCATTTACAGCAATCTCTTCTTCCTGTTCTAGACCATTCTGCTGAAGATATTTGGCTAAAAGGAGCAGTGAACAAGAAAACAGCAGAAAGTGAAGAGATTTTCCAGCATTCAATCTCTTGAATATTAAATCTGGGTTTAATTTTTAAGGAGCCATTTGCATTATGAATCAAGTAGAATAAGAATGTGAGACGGACGTACTAGAAGTAAAAAAGGAAGAGATCCCATTTACAGCAATCTCTTCTTCCTGTTCTAGACCATTCTGCTGAAGATATTTGGCTAAAAGGATCAGTGAACAAGAAAACAGCAGAAAGTGAAGAAATTTTCCAGCATTCAACCCAGTGCAACCTCTTGAATAATAAATCTGGGTTTAATTTTTAAGGAGCCATTTGCATTATGAATCAAGTGGAATAAGAACGTGAGACGGGCGTACTAGAAGAAAAAAAGGAAGAAGAGATCCCATTTACAGGAATCTCTTCTTCCTGTTCTAGACCATTCTGCTGAAGATATTTGGCTAAAAGGAGCAGTGAACAAGAAAACAACAGAAAGCGAAGAGATTTGCCAGCATTCAACCCAGTTCAATCTCTTGAATATTAAATCTGGGTTTAATTTTTAAGGAGCCATTTGCATTATGAATCAAGTGGAATAAGAACGTGAGACGGACGTACTAGAAGAAAAAAAGGAAGAAGAGATCCCATTTACAGCAATCTCTTCTTCCTGTTCTAGACCATTCTGCTGAAGATATTTGGCTAAAAGGAGCAGTGAACAAGAAAACAGCAGAAAGTGAAGAGATTTTCCAGCATTCAACCCAGTGCAATCTCTTGAATAATAAATCTGGGTTTAATTTTTAAGGAGCCATTTGCATTATGAATCAAGTTGAATAAGAACGTGAGACAGACGTACTAGAAGAAAAAAAGGAAGAAGAGATCCCATTTACAGCAATCTCTTCTTCCTGTTCTAGACCATTCTGCTGAAGATATTTGGCTAAAAGGAGCAGTGAACAAGAAAACAACAGAAAGCGAAGAGATTTGCCAGCATTCAACCCAGTTCAATCTCTTGAATATTAAATCTGGGTTTAATTTTTAAGGAGCCATTTGCATTATGAATCAAGTGGAATAAGAACGTGAGACGGACGTACTAGAAGAAAAAAAGGAAGAAGAGATCCCATTTACAGCAATCTCTTCTTCCTGTTCTAGACCATTCTGCTGAAGATATTTGGCTAAAAGGAGCAGTGAACAAGAAAACAGCAGAAAGTGAAGAGATTTTCCAGCATTCAACCCAGTGCAATCTCTTGAATAATAAATCTGGGTTTAATTTTTAAGGAGCCATTTGCATTATGAATCAAGTTGAATAAGAACGTGAGACAGACGTACTAGAAGAAAAAAAGGAAGAAGAGATCCCATTTACAGCAATCTCTTCTTCCTGTTCTAGACCATTCTGCTGAAGATATTTGGCTAAAAGGAGCAGTGAACAAGAAAACAACAGAAAGTGAAAAGATTTTCCAGCATTCAACCCAGTTCAATCTCTTGAATATTAAATCTGGGTTTAATTTTTAAGGAGCCATTTGCATTATGAATCAAGTTGAATAAGGCAGCCTGAATTGTTGCTCGTGAGGGACTGTGACTGGATTGGCTTTGCATTCTGCATGAGAGGTTGAAAGCAGACGGATTAGGTTGCTGGATTATTTAAGAAGTTCCCTGAGGGCAGGGATCATGTCTACTTTATTGTATCATAGCAGAGAAGCAGCGTGCGTGGCTCAGTGTAAAGAGCCCGAGCTTGGGAGTCAGAGGTCATGGGTTCTAATCCCACCTCCGCCACTTGTCAGCTGCTTGATTTTGGGCAAGTCACTTAACTTCTCTGGGCCTCAGTTCCCTCATCTGTAAAATGAGGATTAAGACTGTGAGCCCACAGTGGAACAACTTGATCTCCTCGTACCTTCCCTAGCACTTAGAACAGAGCTTTGCACATAGTAAGCACTTAATAAATGCCATTATTATTAGTATTATTGTATTCTTCAAGACTGTAAACTCCTCTAGACTGTAAGTTTGTTGCGGGCAGGGAATGTGTCTGTTTATTGTTATATCGTCCTCTTCCAAGTCCTTAGTACAGTGCTCAGTGCTCATTGTGGGCAGGGAATGTTTGTTGATTGTTCTATTGTACTCTTCCAAGTACAGTGCTCTGCACACAGTAAGTGCTCAATAAATATGATTAAATGAATGAACATAGTAAGCCCTCAATAAATACCAATGATTGGTTGATTGATGAGTAAGTGCTTAATTAATGCCATTGATTGATAAATTCCTTCAGCAGAAATTGTAGCTCCTCAACTCTTGAGATGTTTACTTGAGCCAAAGGAATATTTTCTCTGGAAAGTGTTCACATTTCAAAAGCTACAGGATATCAATCAATCAATAAATCAATTGTATTACTTGATATGTAATATCAAGCCTGTTGTTGGGTAGGGACCGTCTCTATTTGTTGCCAACTTGTACTTCCCAAGAGCTTAGTACAGTACTCTGCACCCAGTAAGCCGCTCAATAAATAAGATTGAATGAATGAATGAATAAATACGATTGAATGAATGAATGAATCAATAATGTTGGGGGGATCTGGAGATTTAGAATCCAGAATCAGGGAAATGAATACATAGATAAGTAGGAGATAAATGTCCCCTCTCAGGATGGCATCTGGAGAGTTTTCAGCACTCTACCAGTCTTGGCAATGGGAGGGAGAGTGAAGCAGTGACATAATAACAATAATAATAATAATAATAATAATAATGGCATTTATTAAGTGCTTACTATGTGCAAAGCACTGTTCTAAGTGCTGGGGAGGTTACAAGGTGATCAGGTTGTCCCACGGGGGGCTCACAGTCTTAATCCCCATTTTCCAGAAGAAGGAACTGAGGCACAGAGAAGTGAAGTGACTTTCCCAAAGTCACACAGCTGACAATTAGCAGAGCCAGGATTTGAACCCATGACTTCTGACTCCAAAGCCCGGGCTCTTTCATTCATTCATTCATTCAATCGTATCTACTGAGCGCCCACCCAATCCACTCCTAGATCGGGCAGTGGCTAGCGAGAGGCAGGAAATCTGCTACAAGTCAAAACTCACCTGCGCTGGGCAGCAGCGGCATGGAAGGGAGTCGAGGGTGGAGACTAAAGTTGACTGCACAGAAGGAGGGAATGACAAACCAATTCAGGATTTTTACCAATAAAACTCTCTAGATCCACTACCAAAATGATTAGAGATGGAGGTAGGGTGTTCTGGGAGAGATGTGTCCATGAAGTTGCTATGGGTCAGAGATGACAACAGCATAAGACAAGACAAGGAGATAAATAAATGGAAAAATACTGTTCTGGAATACAGCGCTGTCACCCGCAGCTGGGAGGACGATGTTCTTGCACTGAGTGTCTGCTTCTCGGTGTCTAGATGCTGACCTAACAATAATAATAATAATAATAAGCACTTAGTACAGTGCTCTGCACACAGTAAGCACTCAATAAATACAATTGAATGAATGAATAATAATAATAATTATTATTATTATGGTATTCATTAAGTACTTACTATGTGCCAGGGACTGTTCTAAGTGCTGAGGTCGATACAGGGTAATTGGGTTGGACACAGTCCCTGTCCCACATAGGGCTCACAGTCTTTATCCTCATTTTACAGAGGAGAGAACTGAGGCACGGAGAACTTAAGTGACTTGCCTAGACAAGTGCCGGAGCCGGGATTAGAACCCATGACCTTCTGACTCCCAGGACCGGGCTGTATCCACCAAGCAGTGTGGCTCAGTGGAAAGAGCCCGGGCTTTGGAGTCAGAGGTCATGGGTTCAAATCCCAGCTCTGCCAATTGTCAGCTGTGTGACTTTGGGCAAGTCACTTCACTTCTCTGGGCCTCAGTTCCCTCATCTGTAAAATGGGGATTAAGACTGTAAGCTCCCCATGGGGCAACGTGATCACCTTGTTTGAGAAGCAGCGTGGCTCAGTGGAAAGAGCACGGGCTTTGGAGTCAGAGGTCATGGGTTCAAATTCCGTTTCCACCAATTGTCAGCTGTGTGACTTTGGGCAAGTCACTTCACGTCTCTGGGCCTCAGTTTAATCATCTGTAAAATGGGGATCAAGACTGTGAGTCCCCCATGGGACAACCTGATTACCTTGTAACCTCCCCAGTGCTTAGAACAGTGCTTTGCACATAGTAAGCGCTTAATAAATACCATCATTATTATTATTAAGCCATGCTAGGCACCTCATGCTGACCTAAAAAGGACAAATCTAAAGGATGTGTTGATCTCTACAGCGCTGACTTGTTGGGCCCAGATAATACAGAATTGACATCTCCTCAGCCACGCCTCTCCTGCTTCCAGCTGAGGAGTTTACTTTCTCTGGCTGTTCACGGGAGCCTGAGTTTGAGGGCTCTGAAACATCGCCAGAGGAAATTCTGAGCATCTCTGTTTACACAGGTGTTTAGACGTTTTCCCAGTGTGCAGGAAAACCAGGACGAGGTGTGGTCTAATTAGGAGGAGCAGCTTGGCCTAGTGAAAAGAGTAGGGGACTGGGAAGCAGAGGATCTGGGTTCTAAATCTGGCTCTACCAGTTGTCTTCTGTATGAACTTGGGCAAATCACCCGACTTTAACGTGTCTCAGTTTTCTCATCTACCAAATGGGGTTTCGCTACCTGTACTGCCTCCTATTTAGACCATAAGCCTAATTGAGGACAGGGGGCAAGTCCAACCAAGTTAACTTGCATCTACTCCAGAACTTACTACAGGGCTTGATGCATAGAATCGCTTAGCAAATATAGTAATAATAATAATAATGTTAATGTGTCAAAGCCAGGATTAGAACCAAGGCCCTGTCAATTCCAAACTCATGGTCTTTCTACTAAACTGAGGGTAGGCATCATGTCTACTAACTCTATGTACTCTTCCAAGTGAGTCTGCCGTGGTCTGGTCCTGAGAGCAGAATGCTTCAAAGGTTGCTGGGAAATTAAAGATCTGGCTGCCGTCTTCCTAAAATCAGCTTCTACTCTTCCAGTTCCCACAAACAAAGAAATATATTTGATTTTATCGAAGCTTACGTGGCTCTTCCCACTGCAGTGAGATTCTCCTCCTTCCTCTCCCCCTCCTCCCCCTCTCCATCCCCCCCCGCCTTACCTCCTTCCCTTCCCCACAGCACCTGTATATATGTATATATGGTTGTACATATTTATTACTCTATTTATTTATTTATTTATTTATTTATTTTACTTGTACATTTCTATCCTACTTATTTTATTTTGTTGGTATGTTTGGTTCTGTTCTCTGTCTCCCCCTTTTAGACTGTGAGCCCACTGTTGGGTAGGGACTGTCTCTATGTGATGCCAATTTGTACTTCCCAAGCGCTTAGTACAGTGCTCTGCACATAGTAAGCGCTCAATAAATACGATTGATTGATTGATTGATTGATTCCAAGTGCTTAGTACAGTACTCTGCATAAAGTAGGTGCTTAATAAATATGATTGATTGATGGATCCATGAGCCCGCTGTTGGGTAGGGACCATCTCCATATGTTGCCAACTTGTACTTCCCAAGCGCTTAGTACAGTGCTCTGCACACAGTAAGTGCTCAATAAATATGATTGAATGAATGAATGGATCGAATGGGTTGAACTGGGGTAGTAATAATAATAATAATAATTATGGTATTTGTTAAGTGCTTACTTTGTGCCAGGCATTGTACTAAGTGCTGGGGTAGATACAGGAAAATTGTGTTGGACACAGTCCCTTTCCCACGTGGGGCTCAGAGTCTCAGTCCCCATTTTACAGATGAGGGAAATGAGGCACAGAGAAGTGAAGCGACTTGCCCAAGGTCACACGACAAAGAAGTGGTGGAGTGGGGATTAGAACCCATGACCTTCTGACTCTCAGGCTTGTGCTCTATCCACTATGGGACACAGTTGATTCATCTCTGAGGAACCAACCAGGAAATCTTCCTGGGTAAAAAGCTGCGGTGCAATGGAATATGGGGAGGTCATTGGAATGTCAGGAAGGGAATATTTTTCCAGACATTTGGGCTAACAAGAGAGCCACTTTGGCTTGGATGGAGATCCAGGCTGGGCGTGTAGCAGAGGTTGAGAACAGGCAGACAGAAAGACAGACCGAGCTGGTGAAATGTCTATCCAGATCGAGTCCTGGATAGCCATAAGAGGGAAACCTGCCTTGAGTCCGGGATTTGGAAAAATGCTGGTGAGAAAACGTCTGGGGGAAAAGCTATAATTCTATCTGTTCTGACGATTTTGACACCTGTCTACATGTTTTGCTTTGTTGTCTGTGTCCCACTTCTAGACTGTGAACCCGTTGTTGGGTAGGGACCGTCTCTATATGTTGCCGACTTGTACTTCCTAAGAGCTTAGTACAGTGCTCTGCACACAGTAAGCGCTCAATAAATGCGATTGAATGAATGAATGAATGGCAGATTAAGTGCTTGGTTGAATAGTACGATGAGGAAAAACAACACGATTATGGTTTGGATGTCATTTTTCTCTGTGAATTTTCACCCATGTCTACAGAGCCGATTCATTTTGACCTAGGATTTCGTGACCTCAGAGAGACTCCATTTCTAGCAATCAAAACGTAGTGTTTCTGCCAGTTACTGCTGTCGCTTTGCACTTAAAGCAATTGAGAGATGGGTCACCTTAAGGCTCAGACCGACACTTTCTACAATTTTCTAAAGGTATCATTTGGGAGCTGATTGCATTTGAGTCATACTATTCTATCTATCCTGAAGTCACACAGGCTATCGCTTCCAAAAAAGATTACCCTAATTTACCAAACAAACTTTGTGATGCTTTACTTTAAAATGTGCCTTTAGGTGACTGCGTAGTACTATAGTGCTAATCTAAACACTGCCATGAAAATGACAGAATAACTATCAGGTAGTTCATCTCTTTGGGCAATGTGGGAAAAGAAGGAAGCCAGATGGTTTTCCCTCTCAAATGAAAAACAACAAAAAATTTTGGCCCTGGGTCAAAAGCTTAGGTTCTCTTTTCCAGTCCCCTTTCTATGGTGTGCTTTTTATTTTATTATTTTGGATTGCCCCAGTACAAATAACTCTGATAGCCGTACAGAAGTTTAGGTAGTTGGAAGTTACGTTTAATGTTCTTACTTTAACGTTCCCTATAAGTGGAATTTGGCAAGAAATAACTAATTGCCTCATTTTGTCATTTTTAATATGCCTTTGGGCTACAGGAACTTAGATTAACTTTATATATCAACTCACTGAAACGCTGGCATCCAGCTAATATCCCAGAAATTTGATTATCTCTTATAGAAGTTGTACATAATTTAAGAAAGTCAAGAAAAATTTCACATCTGAAGAATTCAAGGCCCAAAGGGATTGGAGACAGCCCTAAAAGAAATCAGACAAAAGGCAAGGGGATCCTAAATAACAATGTTCTCGATATTCTTTGCCCATCTGTAAGATAGTTTCTTTAAGGTAACTTCTGCTTCCTCTCCTTTCTCTTTCCCAAGTTGGGAAACTGAGATTTCCAGGACCTTGGGTAAAAGGAAGCCCCTGGAATCCTAATATTGTGGTAAAAGAAGCAGTGTGGTCTAGTAGATAGAGCACTGATCTGGCAGTCAAAAGGACCTGGGTGCTAATCCTGGCTCCACCCCTTGCCTTGAGGAGCAGCGGGGCTCAGTGGAAAGAGTCCGGGCTTTGGAGTCAGAGGTCATGGGTTCAAATCCCAGCTCCGCCAACTGTCAGCTGTGTGACTTTGGGCAACTCACTTCACTTCTCTGCGCCTCAGTTACCTCATCTGTAAAATGGGGATTAAGACTGTGAGCCCCCCCCCCGGGACAACCTGATCACCTTGTAACCTCCCCAGTGCTTGGAACAGTGCTTTGCAGGTAGTAAGCGCTTAATAAATACCATCATTATTGTTATTATTATTGCCTACCATGGGACGGTGGGCAAGTGCCTTTACTTCTCTGTGCCTCGGTTACCTCATCTATAAAGTGGGGATTAGGGCTGTGAACCCAATGGGAGACAGGGACTGTGTCCAACCTGATTTGCTTGTATCCACCCCAACGCTTAGTACAGTACCCGGCATGGAGTAAGAGTTAAACAAATGCCACAATTATTATGATTGTGCATTCATTGTATATATGTATATATGTTTGTACGTATTTATTACGTACGTATTTATTCCCCCTCTCCATCCCCCCATCTTACCTCCCTCCCTTCCCCACAGCACCTGTATATATGTATATATGTTTGTACATTTTTTTTTTACTCTATTTATTTATTTATTTAATTTATTTGTACATATCTATTCTATTTATTTTATTTTGTTAGTATGTTTGGTTTCGTTCTCTGTCTCCCCCTTTTAGACTGTGAGCCCACTGTTGGGTAGGGACTGTCTCTATGTGTTGCCAATTTGTACTTCCCAAGCGCTTAGTACAGTGCTCTGCACATAGTAAGCGCTCAATAAATACGATTGATGATGATGATTTATTACTCTATTTATTTATTTTACTTGTACATATTTATTCTATTTATGTTATTCTGTTAATATGTTTTGTTTTGTTCTCTGTCTCCCCCTTCTAGACTGTGAGCCCGCTGTTGGGCAGGGACCGTCTCTACATGTTGCCAACTTGTACTTCCCAAGTGCCTAGTACAGTGCTCTGCACACAGTAAGCGCTCAATAAATATGATTGAATGAATGAATGAATTCATTAATTCATTAATGAATTAAGACTGTGAGCCCCCCGTGGGACAACCTGATCACCTTGTAACCTCCCCAGCACTTAGAACAGTGCTTGGCACATAGTAAGTGCTTAATAAATGCCATTATTATTACTATTATTATTATTCAATCATATTTATTGAATGCTTAGGGTTTGCAGAGCACTGTACTAAACGCTTGGAAGAGTACAATATCACAATAAGCAGGCACATCCCCTGCCCACAACAAGCTTACAGTCTAGCCGGGATAGATAAATATCAATACAAATAAATAAAATTACAAATACGTACCGAGGTGCTGTGTGACTGGGAGGGGGGAAGAACAAAGGGAGCAAGTCAGGGAGATGCAGAAGGGAATGGGAGATGAGGAAAAGGGGGCTTAGTAGGGGAAGGCCTCTTGGAGGAGATGGGCGTTCAATAAGGCTTTGCGGGGGTGGGGGAGAGAAATTGTCTGTCAGATTTGAGGAGGGAGGGCTTCCAGGCCAAAGGCAGGGCTTGGGATAGGGGTTGGTGGCGAGACAGGAGAGAAAGAGAAACAGCGAGAAAGTTAGCAGTAAAAGAGCAAAAAGTGCGGGCTGGGTCAGAGAAGCAGCGTGGCTCAGTGGAAAGAGCACAGGCTTTGGAGTCAGAGGTCATGGGTTCGAATCCCGGCTCCGCCACATGTCTGCTGTGTGACCTCGGGCAAGTCACTTAACTTCTCTGAGCCTCAGTTACCTCATCTGGAAAATGGGGATTAAGACTGTGAACCCCACATGGGACAACCTGATCACTTTGTATTCCCCCCCCAGCGCTTAGAACAGTGCTTTGCACATAGTAAGCGCTTAACAAACGCCAACATTATTATTATTATTATAGAAGGAGAGTGAAGTGAGGTAGGAGGGGGCAAGGTGATGGACTGCTTTAAAGCCAATGGTGAGGAGCTTTAGTTTGATGCAGAGGTGGATGGGTAACCTCTGGAGTTTTTTGAGGAGTGGGGTGTCATTTCCTGAATGTTACTGTTTCCTAATGTTACAGATTCATAAGACCTCTGTCTGCACATCCGCCAAGCTAGCTCTCTTCCTCCCTTCAAAGCCCTACTGAGAGCTCACCTCCTCCAGGAGGCCTTCCCACACTGAGCCCCCTCCTTCCTCTCTCCCTCCCCGTTCCCCTGTCTTACCTCCTTCCCTTCCCCACAGCACCTGTATATATGTATATATGTTTGTACAGATTTATTACTCTATTTATTTTACTTGTACATATTTATTCTATTTATTTTATTTTGTTAATATGTTTTGTTTTGTGGTCTGTCTCCCCCTTCTAGACTGTGAGTCCGCTGTTGGGTAGGGACCGTCTCTATATGTTGCCAACTTGTACTTCCCAAGCACTTAGTACAGTGCTCTGTACACAGTAAGCGCTCAATAAATACAATTGATTGAAGGAAGGAATGAATGAGCAATGATCCAGGCAGCAGAGTGAAGTATGGACTGGAGTGGGGAGAGGCAGGAGGCTCGGAGGTCAGCAAGGAGGCTGATTCAGTAATCCAGGCGGGATAGGATGGGTGATTGTATTAACGTGGTAGCAGTTTGGATGGAGAGAAAAGGACAGATTTTAGCTAAGTTGCCAAGGTGGGACTGACAGGATTTAGTGATAGATTGAATACATGGGTTGAATGACAGAGAGGAGTCAAGGTTGATGGTCGAATGTGATGGAAAAGATTTTTTTTTTTGCATATCAGATCAATCAATCATATTTATTGAGCACTTACTGTGTGCAGAGCACTGTACTAAGCACTTGGGAAGTACAAGTTGGCAACACATAGAGATGGTCCCTACCCAACAGTGGGCTCACAGTCTAGAAGGGGGAGACAGAGAACAAAACAAAACATATTAACAAAATAAAATAAATAGGATATGTACAAGTAAAATGGAGTAATAAATACGTACAAATATATACATATATACAGGTGCTGTGGGGAACGGAAGGAGGTAAGGCGGGGGGATGGAGAGGGTGAGGAGGGGGAGAGGAAGGAGGGGGCTCAGTCTGGGAAGGCCTCCTGGAGGAGGTGAGCTAGAGGAGATGTTTCCCATGGAAAGGCGGTTGCAATGTTTTCATGGAGATAAGCAACTCCATCCTTATCAGGGGAAAGATGACAGTTTCACCAATCAATAAATCACATTAATTTAATATTTGCTGTGTACAAAACCGTGTACTAAGCATTGGGTAGAGTACAAAACAATTGAGCTGTTAGACATGATCCTTGTCCACAAGGAGCTTACAACCAAGCAGGGAGGCAGGAATTTAAATAAATTACAGAAAGTGAAATGGCAGAGTATAGGGACACATATAAGAGTTGTGGGCAAAGTCAATATCAAATGCATTATGGGTACAGATTCCAGTGAATAGGTGATAATAATAATAATATTAATAATAATAATAATAATAATAATGGTATTTGTTAAGTGCTTACTATGTGGAAAGCACTGTTTTAAGCACTGGCACTGTTGGTCGGGGTGAAGACGGAGATTAGTGAGGTCAGGTAGGATGTGGAGAGAGCTGGTCGAATGTCTTAAAGCCGATGAAAAGGAGGTTCTGCTTGATGTGGAGGTGGATAGGAAACAATAAGTGCTTGGATCAGTGTGGTGTCTGGATGGAGAGGAAAGGGTGGATTCCAGATGTGTTGTGAAGATAGAAGCTACAAGGATTAGAGAAAGATTGACTGTGTTGATTGAGTGGGAGAGATAAGTAAAGGATAACGTCAAGGTGCTGGGCTTTTGAGCCAGGGAGAATGGTGGTGCTGTCTACAGCGATGGGAAAATCAGGGTTGGGGACAGGGCTTGGGTGGGAAGATGTGGAGTTCTGTTTTGGAACCATTCTGTTGGTGTTCTCTGAAAGGATCAACTGTGAGATAGAGAAGAACCAGAGGGCACAGTGCATTTGGATTTTCAAAAGACTTTTTGAGAAGATTCCATGCAAAGTTCTTTTTTTAAATAATAATGATAATTGTGGTATTTTTTAAGCGCTTACTATGTGCCAGGCACTGTACTAAGCGCTGGGGTGGATACAAATTGGATTGGACAGTCCTGAGTAATCATGAAATTCAATCCATCAGTTTTATTCCATTATTATTAATGGAATTTAGTCTTAATGGACTATTATTTAGTCCATCAAATGAAGCAGTGTGGCTCAGTGGAAACAGCACGGGCTTTGGAGTCATAGGAGTCAAATCCCGGCTCCACCACTTGTCAGCTGTGTGGCCTTGGGCAAGTCACTTAACTTCTCTGTGCCTCAGTTACCTCATTTGTAAAATGGGGATTAAGACTGTGAGCTCCCTGTGGGACAACCTGACCACCTTGTAACCTTCCCAGCGCTTAGAACAGTGCTTTGCACATAGTAAGCGCTTAATAAATGCTATTATTATTATTATTATTATTTATTGAGTACTTACTATGTGAGAGCACTGTACTAAATGCTTGGGAGAGTACAATATAACAGAGTTGGTAGACATGTTCCCTACCCACAGTGAGCTTACAGTCTAGAAAGAATCGAAGGAGTTCTGTTTCAATGGTTGGAGAGTAAAGAATTGGACTCTCAACCAATAATATTTGTCGAACACTTGCCAAGTGTAGGGCACTGTACTAAGCTTTGGGAAAGTACAAGGGAAAGTAGTAGGCACAGTCCCTGCCCTCAAGGAGTTTATAATCTAATGGAGAAATTGGAGGAAAGAATTAAGTATAAAGATAGGAACATAAGAGCAACAGGGTGTTTAGGAGGTGCAAAAGGAAAGTGGAATGACAGTTGAGGGGGGAAAAGAATGGGGATATGAGAAATTATTGAGAAAAAAATTTCCGGAAGACATGAGATTTCAGAAGGACCTTGAAGATGGAGAGAGCAGTGGTGTGTCATACGCGAAGGATAAGGCAGTTCCAAGCAAAATGGAGGGCATAAGCAAAAAATTGTGGGTGAGAAAGACGAGAAACATCTCCTCCCCTGTTCTTTCTCCCTCCCTCCAGGGTCATATTGCCTCCTGCCTTCAGGATATCTCCACCTGGATGTCTGCCCGCCATCTAAAACTCAACATGTCCAAGACTGAACTCCTTATCTTCCCTCCCAAACCCTGTCCTCTCCCTGACTTTCCTGACACTGTGGATGGCACTTCCATCCTTCCCATCTCACAAGCCCGCAACCTTAGTGTCATCCAGACAGAGAAGCAGTGTGGCTCAGTGGAAAGAGCCCGGACTTTGGAGTCAGAGGTCATGGGTTCAAATCCCGGCTCCGCCAATTGTCAGCTGTGTTACTTTGGGCAAGTCACTTAACTTCTCTGGGCCTCAGTTACCTCATCTGGAAAATGGGGATTAAGACTGTAAGCCCCCCGATCACCTTGTAACTTCCCCAGCACTGAGGACAGTGCTTTGCACATAATAAGCACTTAATAAATACCATTATTATTATTAATATTACTATCCAGCACTTAGAACAGTGCTTCACACATAGTAAGCGCTTAACAAATACCACCATTATTATTATTATCCTTGACTCCACACTCTTATTCACCCCACACATCCAATCCATCACCAAAACCTGACGGTTTCACCTTCACAGCAACGCCAAGATCCTCCCTTTCCTCTCCATCCAAACCGCTACCTTGTTGGTACAATCTCTCATCCTATCCCGACTGGATTCTTGCATCAGCCTCCTCTCTGACCTCCCATCTTCCTCTCTCTCCCACTTCAGTCTTTACTTCACGCTGCTGCCCTGATTATCTTTCTACAGAAACATTCTGGACATATCACCCCCTTCCTCAAAAATCGCTAGTGGTTGCCTATCAACCTTCGCATGAAGCAAAAACTCCTCACTATTGGCTTCAAAGTTCTCCATCTCCTTGGTCCTTCTTACCTCACCTCCCTTCTCTCTCTCTACAGCCCAGCTTGCACACTCCGCTCCTCTGGTGCCACTAACCTCCTCACTGGGCCTTGTTCTTGCCTGTGCCCCCGTCGACCCCTGGCCCAAGTCCTACCTCTGGCCTGGAAAATGCCCTCCCTCCTCAAATCTGCCAAACTAGCATACTTTCCCCCTTCAAAGTCCTACTGAGAGCTCACTTCCTTCAGGAGGCCTTCCCAGACTGAGCCCCCCTTTTCCGCTGCTCCTCCTCCCCTTCCCATCATCCCAACTCCCTCCGTCTGCTCTACCCCCTTCCCCGCCCCACAGCACCTATGTATATTTGTACATATTTATTATTCTATATTATTAACAATGTGTATATATCTATAATTCCATTTATCTATTTTGATGCTATTGATGCCCGTCTACTTGTTTAGTTTTGTTGTCTGTCTCCCCCTTCTAGACTGTGAGACCGTTGTTGGATAGAGACTGTCTCTGTTCTCGAATTGTACTTTCCAAGTATTTACTACAGTGCTCTGCACACAATAAGCACTCAATAAATACGATTGAATGAATGGATGAATGAATGAGAGCAAGGAGTAACTGTCACTTTTCAGGATGGGCACATTAACATTCAAGGACCAGCTTCGTTAAACATGTTCATAAATGGTCTGGAAGAGGAACAATGCAGAGAAATGTCCAGATTTGCAAATGACTCTATAATAATAATAATAATAATGATGGCATTTGTTAAGCTCTTACTATGTGCAAAGCACTGTTCTAAGCGCTGGGGAGGATACAAGGTGATCAGGTTGTCCCCTGTGGGGCTCATAGTCTTAATCATCATTTTACAGATAAGGTAGCTGAGGCCCAGGGAAGTTACGTGACTTGCCCAAAGTCACACAGCAGACAAGTGGCGGAGCCGGGATTAGAACTCATGACCTCTAACTCCCAAGCCCGGGCTCTTTCCACTGAGCCATTCTGCTTCTCTATACTTTGATACTTCTCTGGTTGATGAAGAACTGTCAACAAATAAAGACTCATAAAACTGAGTGTATTGACTGAAAACTGTCAGAGTCACTTTGCTGTTAAATTACAACTATAAGAGGATCGGCTCAGAGCTTTCAATCACAACTCAGGAAAGACATCCTGGTCAACAATTTTTTAAATTCACTGGACAAAGGAGGTAGGGCGGGGTTGGATGGGGAGGAGGAGAGGGTAAAGGGGGCTCAGTCTGGGAGCCTTACCTTGAGTAAGTCAATTAACTTCACTATACCTCAGCTATCTAATCTTTAAATTGGGGATTCATTCATTTATTCAATCATAGTTATTGAGCACTTACTGTGTGCAGAGCACTGTACTAAGCGCTTGGGAAGTACAAGTTGGCAACATATAGAAACGGTCCCTACCCAACAACGGGTTTAAGACTGTGAGCCCTCTGTGTGACAGGGACAGTGTCCAACCTGATTATCTTGGGCTTAGTACAGTGGCACATAGTAAGCACTTAACAAATACCAATTTTTTTAAAAAGGGCACCTCAAGTACCTGCTACACTGAACACGAGGTGTGCGCTACTAAGTTAGGGCTGCCCCGACAGCAAAGATGTACCTGAACACCACTGCTGCTTCATCAGCAATCAAACATCCAGTATAATCATAGTGTGGTCTAGTGGACAGAGCTCTTGCCCTGGGAATATTGGGAGTACGCTTGGGAAGTACAAGTTGGCAACATATAGAAACGGTCCCTACCCAACAACGGGTTTAAGACTGTGAGCCCTCTGTGTGACAGGGACCCTCTGTGTGACAGGGACAGTGTCCAACCTGATTATCTTGGGCTTAGTACAGTGGCACGTAGTAGGCACTTAACTGGACAAAGATCAAGAGACAGACTCCATCAAGAAGTGGATGGAAAACCAAACGAACAGCAGGAAGCGAATAGAAAACAAAACCAATATCAGAACTGTGCCACTATCTAAAACCCTAGCGGACCCACCTCTTCAATACTGTGTACAGTTCTTGTTGGCAAATATGAGGGAGGAAAAGAGCTGGAGAAAAGATCGAGAAAGAAAACCAAGATAATCGGAGAGCTCGGGAAGCTTCCACATGATGGTAGACGGGAGTTTAAGATTCTCGATCTGAAAATTGGCAGTCTGACTGAAGACTGGAGAATGACTATTCAAGAAGGTTTAATGAATTCTGAAAATATATTCCAAAAGTCTATACTTGGTAACATGGCTGGTAGTCACATCAGACGTACCGTGGTTAGAATTGCGGGAATGGAGAGAAAAATTTGGGGGGATGGAGGCTATTTGAACTTGTTAAAATGTTGATTTTAGAAGAATGGAGAGAATCTGGAGAAGGCCCAGGAGAGAGTTATAAAAAGGATTAAAGAATTGGAATATAAGACTTATGAAAACAAACGGGTAAAGGAGGTTTCCCATTTTAGGGGAATAAAAGGTTCAAAAGTGATTCAATAATAATCTTCATAGACTTCACAGACTTCATAGAACTAGCGCTTTCAAATTAATTCATAACTATCCTTGGCATTACTCAATATTTGGTTATTCAATTGTGCATTTCCATTTGAGTGTCAGCTCCTTGAGGGCAGAGAATAGACTACTTCTGTGTTATGCACTTACTAAGACTGAATGAATGTATGAATGAATGAATGAATGAATGCAAGAGGAAGGTAAGGCTAGAGAGATATAGATTCGACCTAAGAAAGGGCCTAAGAAATAGAAGAAGGGGCTACAATGGTGTCACTTTATCTGAAGCTATTTAAAAATTGTTTATATTCAGTGGTGTTCCTTGGAGATAGAAGTTTGGATTAAAATGACCTCTTCCAGCCCTATTCCAAATCCTCTAATACACACACTGCTATGTTGTTTTTTTTCTCATAGGTAGGAAATTTGGGGTTCAAAATATTCTCCATCCATTCTTCTCAAACTGTCTTAATCCCTCCTCATATCCAGTTAGAACAAAAAGACGGACACTGTGACTGACCCCCAAAATGATTGTCTTTTATTCCTTCTGCCTTGTCCTCTAGAAGTGCTAGGATAATACTAATACTAACATTTATTAAGCACTTACTATGTGCAAAGCACTGCTCTAAGCACTGAGGAGGATACAAGGTGATCAGGTTGTCCCACGGGGGGCTCACAGTCTTCATCCCCATTTTACAGATGAGGGAACTGAGGCACAGAGAAGTGAAGTGACTTGCCCAAAGTCACATAGCTGATAATTGGCAGAGCGGGATTTGAACCCCTGACCTCTGTCTCCAAAGCCCGGGCTCTTTTCCACTGAGCCACACTGCTTCTCTAAGATACTAAGGATAGAGTATGTACACTAAGACTGAGGAGATTACTGTGTACTAACTTGTGGAAATATTTTTACAACAACTATAAATATCCCCCTGTTGATTAATGATATTATCAAAAACCAGAAAACAGTACGATGCATTACTTCACCCAACACACACTTCCCTCAGCCCTCAGAGCACCAGTGAAAGGCTCGGAATTTTTTCTTCGGAAAACTTTAGCGGCCAAAGTTCTGCCAGGTTTGTTGTAAAACGTGAAACATCACCGCCTCTGTTTATTCAGTCTCAGATGTGTTTACATCAAATTCCCATTATTTTCCCCTTTTTGACCTCGCAATTCAAAATGCAGATGCTCCTGTTACTGAAAAGGAAAACGGATTGCTCTTTAACATCATAAGTATAAAGGGAACTCATTTCATTCTCTAGATGAATGGTGGTCCCAGGAACTGTATGCCGATCTTTGCTTATGTGTGGGCTTCAGGCTGTCAAAATCTAAACAGTGAGTGCAACTAGAAACGTAGTTCATATTTCTTGCCAATGGGGTCGGGGGGAAAGAACAGCAACTAGGACTGCCTACTCCATTTAATTCAGATTCTATTGAGAAGAGGGCAGGGTTTCTTTTTAATTAATAAAATGGTGTTCAATGATAAAATCGTCAAGGAAACTGGCAAAACAACTAGATTACCTGCATGTAACAAAATGCACAAATTTTGGCTTATCAAATTACCAAGTCACACTTCTTTGTGGTCAAAATGCCAGAATGACAGACTGCCAAGGAGGGGTTTTTTTTTTTCTTTTTAATGGTATTTCTTAAGCATTTACTATGTACTAGGCACTATACTAAGCCCTGGGATAGAGGCAAGCTAATCAGATTGGACACTGTGCATGTCCCACATGGGACTCCTAGTCTTAATCTCCATTTTACAGATGAAGTAACTGAGGCACAAAGACTTTAAGTGACTTCCCCAAAGTCACACAGCGAACGTGTGTAAACTTGTCAGCTGTGTGACTTTGGGCAAGTTTCTTCACTTCTCTCGGCCTCAGTTACCTCATCTGTGAAATGGGGATTAAGATTGTGATCCCCACGTGGGACAACCTGATCACCTTGTATCTCCCCAGCACTTAGAATAGTGCTTTGCACATAGTAAGCGCTTAACAAATACCATTATTATTATTATTATTATTATTATCATTATCATTATTATTATTATTATTATGTGGCAGAGCTGGGATTAGAAGCCAGGATCTTCTGACTCCCAAGATCATGTGCTATCCACTAGGCCATGTTTGCTTCTCAGCTTTGTGGAAGGCAGCATGGTCTAGCGAATAGCACATGGGCTTGGGAGTAAGGGCATGGTCTTGGGTTCAAGTGCCAGCTCTGCCCACGACTGGCTTTGTGATAAGCAAGTAGGGGAGAGAGCAGCATGGCCTAGTGGATAGAGCATGGGCCTGGGACTAAGAAGGACCTGGTTTCTAGTTCCATCTCTACCACTTGTCTGTTGTGTGACCTTGGTCAAGTCACTACACTTCTTTGGGCCTCAGTGACCTCAGATGCAAAGTATGGATTAGGACTGTGAGCCCCATGTGGGACAGGGACTGTGTCCAATCTGCTTAACGTGTAACTACCCCAGCTCTTAGAACAGTGCTTGGTACATAGTAAACATTTAACCAATGCCATAACTATTATTATAATTATTATTATTAATTTGAGTCCATTTGAATGTGTCCCCAACTGGTTGGGGGCTTCACTGATTGCTTCTGTACTGTTCCCATTAGTTTCCAACAATAATTAATAATAATAATATTACTATGGTATTTATTAAGTGTTTACTATGTGCCAAGCACTACTAAGTACTGGGGTAGACACAAGTTAATTCGATCAGACACAGTCTCTGTCCCACATGGGGCTCACAACTCACGAGGGAAGGAGAACAAATATGTTATCCCCTTTTGACAGATAAAAACCCTGAGGCAAGGCAAAGTCAAATGTCTTTCCCCAAACCGGATCTCCTGGCTGCCAATCTCATGCTATTTCGACTAGACCAGTCTGCTTCCCACCATTATGTCATGAGTCTGGAAAATACCCGTAGACCGCTTCATGGAGTGGAGGACTGAAAATTCCCCAATCAATCAGGTAAACGCCCGCCACAGTCTTCCCTGCAGATCGGGTTAAACACAGATCTGCGGAGCTGTTGGGTGGAGGAGGGGAGAGAGGAGAAGGGAATTAAGGGAGGGAAGAGCTGAGCTCTCTTCGGGATGGAGCTAGGGAAATTTTTCAGGGTGGAGTTGGTTGGAAACTGTGTTGCTTCCTATCTATGAGATCCAGCCCAAATGATCTCCATGAGTTAATCTATTTCCCTCTCTAGCTTCATCAGGGACAAAGCTCATTATGGGCAGGGAACATATCTACCAACTCTTGTATTGTACGCTCCAATGCGCTTAATACAGTCCTCTGCACACACTAAGTGCTTAGTAAAGACCATCTCTAGACTTGCTGTGGGCAGGGAACGTGTCAACTAAACCTGTAATATTGTTACATTGTACTCTCCCAAGCACTTAGTGTGGTACTCTGCACACACTAAGTGCTCAATAAATACAACTGATTGACTTATTGATAAAGAGGAAGTTTGGTAGGTGTCAATTTGATCAAAAGTATAATCTGTAGGCGATTTTAGCCTCAACTTTGGCTTCTCAGTTGCCTCAGGAAGGCTTGTACGCGATTTTACCCTCAACTTTGGCTTCTCAGTTGCCTCAGGCAGGCTTGTACCATTCCAGCGCTTAGCACAGTGCCTGACACAAAGCAAGGGCTTAACAAATACCATCATCATTATTAGTATTGTTACTGAGCACTGTGCTAAGCACTGGGCTGGATTTAAGATCATCAGATCTGAGACTCCCTGTCCTATTTGGAGATCACCTTATAAGAGAAAGAAATCTTAATGAAGTAAAATTCTGGTCTTTTTTAAGGTATTTGATAAGTGTTTGTTATTATTGTTACTAATAATAACTACAAGAATGATAATAATAATAGTATTTGTTGAGCACTTACTATGTGTCAAGCGCTGTTCTGAATACTGGGTAGATACATGTTAATGAGGAATGACACAGTCCCTGTCCCACATGGGGCTCATGATCTAAGTAGGAAGGAGAACAGATATTGAATATCCATTTAACAGATGAGGAAACTGAGGCACAAAGAAGTTAAATGGCTTACCCAATGTCCCATAGCAGTCAAGTGGCCAAGCAGGAATTGGAACCCAGGTCCTCTGATACCTGGGCCCGTGCTCTTTCTACTAAGCCATACTGCATCCCTAAAATTAAAAGCTTAAAGTTAAATTTCCATAAAGATAAAAATTAAACTTGCTCTTTACCTTAATAAAATGCAACTACAACAGCTTTTAAATGTTCTATTGAATTGTTTTTAAGGTTAGTTTGACAGCTGAATTATATAAAACTAACGTGAATGTAAATTAAACAGCTAGACAATTACAGAGAAAATTATCTTTCACAAAATTTTATAGACTCTAGACTCTCCTTTAAGCTTCAGATGAGAAGTATACTGACAACTGTTAGAAAAATGAATGGTCAGACTTTGCGGCTTTTGAAAGAACTATGAAACCTGTTTACAGGCCACCTAAAGAGCTAAAAGATCTTAGAAACGTTCTGGCAAATGTTAAATGTCAAAGGTCACCAATCCAGATTTCAACAAGAAATAAATCCGTCATAGAAAATAATTTCCCTAAATACAAGCACCTTGGTTTACATTCTGTGGTAATTGCCTAGAAAATGTTTATTTATAATATAAGGTCATTTTTTAGTCAGAAGATTGTAAACAGAGTGCTAAAAAATGCTAAAATCCTTTTTAGGGTGCTGCATTCTTCAAATTTAAACTCGATCAACTTCATGTTATATAAATATGGGACAAAACAACTTCTTTCTAATCTGCAAGGTCAAAGCATTTATATACTGGATGAAAATCCCCTGGGGAGTGGGAAAATCCTAGAATTATCACTTAGGTAGAGGGATTGTGGTGGGTCACCCCAGGGTAAACTTAAAATTTCTTTGGGAAATGAAAATTCTAAACCTACATGCTGGTTTTTTGTTGTTGTTGTTTTTAAATGCAAAGAGAAACAGCCCTGATTTCAGTACAATAAAAAAGTGATTTGCAACTGGTTCTTTTTTTTGTGTGTGAACTGAAGAGACATTTGGCAATAATAATAATAATGGCATTTATTAAGCGCTTACTATGTGCAAAGCACTGTTCTAAGTGCTGGGGAGGTTACAAGCTGATCAGGTTGTCCCACGGGGGGCTCACAGTCTTAATACCCATTTTACAGATGAGGTAACTGAGGCCCAGAGAAGTTAAGTGACTTGCCCAAAGTCACCCAGCTGACAAGTGGCGGAGCCAGGATTTGAACCCATGACCTCTGACTCCAAAGCCCGGAGGCCTTTAATAAATGCCATTAAAAAAAAACAAAAAAACTAGGCCACACTGCTTCCAACTTGAATTTGAAAAGCAAGTGATTGTGATTTAGATCATTAGCCCAGGAGGGACAGACACCATATATTGTTATTATTATTAATAATAATAATAATCATCATCATCATATTTGTTAAGCACTTACTATGTGCCGGGCACTGTACCAAACACTGAGCTGAATACAAGCAAATCGGGTTGGACACAGGCCCTGTCCCACGTGGGGCTCACAAACTCAATCCCCATTTTACAGGTGAGGGAACTGAGGCCCAGAGAAGTGAAGTAACTTTCCCACAGTCACAAAGCAGACAAGTGGCAGAGCCAGGATTAGAACTCATAGCCTTCTGACTCCCGGGTCCAAGCGCTATCCACTAAGGGAAGCTGTGTCCCATAAACAAGCAAGGGGGCAGGTGACCGTGGATTTTAGTATGCATTCATTCATTCAATTGTATTTATTGAGCATTTACTGTGTGCAGAGCACTGCACTCTGTGCGGAGCACAGCGGAAGCAGCATGGCTCAGTGGAAAGAGCACGGGCTTGGGAGTCAGAGGTCATGGGTTCAAATCCCGGCTCCGCCAATTGTCAGCTGGGTGACTTTGGGCAAGTCACTTCACTTTTCTAGGCCTCAGTAACCTCATCTGTAAAATGGGGATTAAGATTGTGAGCCCCCCATGGGACAACCTGATCACCTTGTAACCTCCCCAGCGCTTAGAACAGTGCTTTGCACATAGTAAGCATTTAATAAATGCCATTATTATTATTATTATTATTATTATTATTATTCTCTGGGCCTCAGTTACCTCATCTGGAAAATGGGGATTAAGATTGTGAGCCCCACCGGGGGACAACCTGATCACCTTGTAACCTCCCCAGTGCTTAGATCAGTGCTTTGCACATAGTAAGCACTTAATAAATACCATCATTATTATTATTACAAGCACTTGCAAAGTACAAGTCGGCAACATATAGAGATGGTCCCTACCCAACAATGGGCTCACAGTCTAGAGGGTAGTATGACTTCCAGAGTGACTGAATGATAATTTCACTCATTCAGTTGTATTTATTGAGTGCTTACTTTGTGCAGAGCACTGTACTAAGCGTTTAGCACTGTAATAATAATAATGATAGCATTTATTAAGCGCTTACTATGTGCAAAGCACTGTTCTAAGCGCTGGGGAGGTTACAAGGTGATCAGGTTGTCCCACGGGGGGCTCACAGTCTTCATCCCCATTTTACAGATGAGGGAACTGAGGCCCAGAGAAGTTAAGTAACTTGCCCAAAGTCACACAGTTGACAAGTGGTGGAGCCGGGATTTGAACCCATGACCACTGACTCCAAATCCCGTGCTCTTTCCACTAAGCCATGCTGCTTCTCTAACAAACAAACAAATTCAAGCAGTTCCCCTTTTCTCAGTTACTCTTTTATTGCTGGGTGACGTTTGCCCTGTGAAAATATGAATGGAATAAGGTAGCAGCATGGCCTAGTGGATAGAGCATGGGCCTGAGAATCAGAAGGACCTGTGTTCTAATCAATCAATCAATCAATCATATTTATTGAGCGCTTACTGTGTGCAGAGCACTGTACAAAGCGCTTGGGAAGTACAAGTTGGCAACATATGGAGACAGTCCCTACCCAACAGTGGGCTCACAGTCTAAAAGGGGGAGACAGAGAACAAGACCAAACATACTAACAAAATAAAATAAATAGAATAGATATGTACAAGTAAAATAAATAGAGTAATAAATATGTACAAACATATATACATATGTACAGGTATATAATAATATACCTGTATATTATTAATATATATAATCCCTAATATATAATCCCTGCTCCACCACCTATCTGCTGTGTCTGCTTCACTTCTCTGTGACTCAGTTCCTTCATCTGTAAAATGGGGACTAAGATCGTGAGCCTCATGTGTGTTCCATCTGATTAACTTGTATCTATCTCATTGCTTAGAACAGTGTCTGACACATAGTAAGCGAAGACTAATTAGGAGAAGGGCAAGGCTTAGTGGAAAGAGCCCGGGCTTGAGAGTCAGAGGTTGTGGGTTCTAATCCCGGCTCCGTTGCTTGTCGGCTGTGTGACTTTGGGCAAGTCACTTAACTTCTCTGGGCCTCAGTTACCTCCATCTGTAAAATGGGGATGAAGACTGTGAGCCCCACGTGGGACAACATGATTAGCTTATATCTACCCCAGCTCTTAGAACTGTGCTTGGCACATAATAAGCGCTTAACAAACACCATCATTATTAAATACCATAAAACAAAACAGAACAACAAAAAGACCCCCTGTAGCTCTTATGTATAATAATAATAAAAATAAGTACTAATAATAAGTATAATATTAATATACACGGTATTATATATAATATAATAATATTGATAATAATATTAATACAATAACTAATTATTTTGTATATACTCTCCATACTCTATTACTTCCTCCCAATTGGAAGTTATTTTAGTTACTTCCTCCCATTTGAAATTCATTCCTTCATTCAATCGTATTTATTGAGCGCTTACTGTGTGCAGAGCACTGTACTAAGCGCTTGGGAAGTACAAGTCGGCAACATATAGAGACGGTCCCTACCCAACAACCGGCTCACAGTCCAGAAGGGGGAGAAAGACAACAAAACATGGGTTCAGGTGTCAAGACATCAGAATAAATAGAAGTAAAGCTAGATGCACATCATTGACAAAATAAATAGAATAGTAAATATGTACAAGAAAAAGAAATAGAGTAATAAATCTGTACAAACATATATACAGGTGCTGTGGGGAGGGGAAGGAGGTAGGACGGGGGGATGGGGAGGGTGAGAGGGAAAAGGGGGCTCAGTCTAAATGTATTTTAATGTCTAGCACCTTGAGGACAGGGACTTTGAGGATAGAAGTCACATCTATTAATAAGTCTATTGCACTCATCTAAGTGCTTAGTACAGTGCTGTGCACACAGTATGTGCTTAATAAATACGATAGATGTATTGATTGATTGACTGAGATTCTAGGCCATGTAAATGAACACTCTTTATAGTGAAGGTCTAATTTGCTGAAGAGAATACTGGAGATTTTTGCTGGGCTTTTTTTTTTTTTTCAAAGGATAGATGCCAAACATTCAAGAGCAAATTACATTGCTGGGTTTATTTTTTTTTAGCGTATTTATAACTGGTCCAAAGAGAGGGATTTTATTTTTATACTCTTACAGTATACGTCAGATACAATTGAAATAATCACACACTGGGCATTTTGGGAAGAAATTGTATTTGCGTTTCTAGCTTCAACACTTTTTTTTTGTTTTGGAATAGCCCCTTCTAAAAGGAAGATGAAGAGACTTTTTCCCAGAAGCCGATGATTTCATTTAGAGACAATTGCATCAGAATAAACTTATTGAGAAATAGACAGATAGATGGATAGAGAAAGATGGAGAAAGAGTGAGGGAGACAGAGATAGAGTTGTCCTTCAGCTTTGAAGATGACACTTTGAAGTAAAGTGTGTCTGTGGGTATTTGTGCGACTGAAAAGATGAACATGAAACCAACAGTCCTGAATAATCAGTGAACTCACAGTGACTATCCCTTCTGGGCTGAAGTTTCCCATTGTAAATGACAGACAAACCATATCTGAGAAGCAGCGTGGCTTAGTGGAAAGAGAATGGGCTTAGAAGTCAGAAGTTATGGGTTCTAATCATGGCTCCACCACTTGTCAGCTGTGTGACCTTGGGCAACTCACTTAACTTCACAGTGTCTCAGTTACCTCGTCTGTTAAATGCGGAATAAGACAGTGAGGCCCATGTGGGACAACCTGATTACCTTGTATCTACCCCAGTACTTAGAACAGTGCTTGGCACATAGTAAGTGCTTAACAAATACCATCATTATTATTATTATTGATCCCTTCCTGCAGCAAGCTTACAGTCTAGAGTACACCGTATCTATTCATCATCATCATCATCGTCATCATCATCATCAATCTTATTTATTGAGCGCTTACTGTGTGCAGAGCACTGTACTAAGCGCTTGGGAAGTACAAGTTGGCAACATATAGAGACAGTCCCTACCCAACAGTGGGCTCACAGTCTAAAAGGGGGAGACAGAGAACAATACCAAACATACTAACAAAATAAAATAAATAGAATAGATATGTACAAGTAAAATAAATAGAGATCTTCCCAATGACCCAAAATGATATGCTCTGCCTTTTATTTGAATTCATTCATTCATTCAATCATATTGATTGAGCGCTTACTATGTGCAGAGTACTGTACTAAGCGCTTGGAACGTGCAATTCAGCAATAAAGAGAGACAACCCCTGCCCACACTGGGCTTACAGTCTCGATGGGGGGAGACAGACATCAAAACAAGTAAACAGGCATCAGTATAACTAAATAGAATTATAGACACAGGCACATCAAAACAAGTAAACAGGCATCAATGCAAATAAATATAATAATAGATATATACATATATACATAAGTGCTGTGGGGTGGGGAGGTGGGAGGAGAGCAAAGGGAGAGAGTGGAGGTGACATGGAAGAGGGGGGAGCTGAGGAAAAGGGAGGCTTAAGCTGGGAAGGCCTCCAGGAGGAGGTGAGCTCTCAGTAGGGCTTTGAAGCGGGGAAGAGAGCTAGTTTGGTGGATATGAGGAGGGAGGGCATTCCAGGACAGGGGGATGACGTGGGCCGGGGGTCGACAGCGGGACAGGCAAGAACAAGGCACAGTGAGGAGATTAGCGGCAGAGGAGCGGAGGGTGCAGGCTGGGCTGGAGAAGGAGAGAAGGGAGGTGAGGTAGGAGGGGGCCAGGGGATGGACAGCCTTGAAGCCAGTAGTGAGTTTTTGTTTGATACTGAGGTTGATAGGCAACCACTGAAGATTTTTGAGGAGGGGGGTGACGGCTTGGAACGTTTCTGTAGAAAGATTATCTGGGCAGCAGAGTGAAGTGGGGAGAGACAGGAGGTTGAGAGGTCAAAAAGGAGGCTGACGCAATAATCCAGTCCGATTAGGATGAGTGATTGTACTAATGTGGTAGCAGTTTGGATTGAGAAGAAAAGGCAGATCTTGGCAATGTTGTGAAGGTGAGACCGGTAGGATTTGGTGACGATTGGCCATGTGGGGTGAATGAGAGCGCGGAGTCAAGGTTGACACTAAGATTGTGGGCTTGTGAGATGGGAAGGATGGTAGTGTCATCCACAGTGACGGGAAAGTCAGGGAGAGGACAGGGTTTGGGAGGGAAGATAAGGAGCTGAGTCTTGGACACGTTGAGTTTTAGGTGGCGGGAGGACAGCCCACTGTTGGGTAGGGACCGTCTCTATATGTTGCCAGCTTGTACTTCCCAAGCGCTTAGTACAGTGCTCTGCACACAGTAGGTGCTCAATAAATACGATTGAATGAATGAATGAACCAAGTGGTGATGTCCTGAAGGCAGGAGGAGATACGAGCCTGGAGGGAGGGAGAGAGAACAGGGCAGGAGATGTAGATTTGGGTGTCATATGCGTAGAGATGATAGCTGAAGCCATGAGAGTGAATGAATTCACCAAGGCAGTGTCCTTTAATGTCCTTCTCCACCATAGATGGTAAAACCTTTGTGGGCAAGGATCATGTCTAATATACTCTTTCAAACACTCAGTAGAGTGCTCTGCATATAGTGTTCAATCAATGCCACTGATTAGACTGGCTTTCATAAAAAAATTAATGGGCACTTAAAACAAATTTAGAACCAAAGTGCACAATACTAAAGATGCTACCAATTGAAAATTTCCCTTCTAAATTTTATTACTTTTCTGTGGTAATTGTTGGGTGCTTACTCTGTGCCAGGCACTATTCTATGTGCTGGGATAGATAGAAGGTAACCAGGTTGGACACAGTCCGTCCCCCACATGGGGCTCACAGTCTTAATCCTCATTTTACCGGTGAGGTAACAGAGGCACAGAGAATTTAAGTGACTTTATCAAGGTCACACAGCAGGCAAATGGCCAAGTCGGGATTAGAACTCAGGTCCTTCTGAGTCCCAGGCCTGTGCTCTACCCACTAGCCATGCTGTTTCTAGTCCACTCTTTTTCTTAAAGTAGAATAGAAATGAAAAATAGAATAATAGGGAAAATATATTTTCCCAGCCTTTCTCCCCCACCTGCAATCATCAGTTCAGAAAATTTGGGTAGTGTGACTTCATGAGCCCGTTGTTGGGTAGGCACCATCTCTATATGTTGCCAACTGTACTTCCCAAGCGCTTAGTACAGTGCTCTGCACACAGTAAGCGCTCAGTAAATATGATTGAATGAATGAATAGAAACAAGCTTTTCATAGAAACACATGGGGTTTATACTCTATGTATGTATGTATATACTGTATGTATGTATATATGTTTGTATTTATTACTCTATTTATTTATTTTACTTGTACATATTTATTCTATTTTATTCTGTTAATATGTTTTGTTTTGTTCTCTGTTTCTCCCTTCTAGACTGTGAGCCCACTGTTGGGTAGGGACCGTCTCTATCTGTTGCCAAATTGTACTTCTCAAGCGCTTAGTACAGTGCTCTGCACACAGTAAGTGCTCAATAAATACGATTGAATGAATGAATGAATGAATGAATGAATGAATGAATGGGGTTATCCCAAGTTGTATATATTAGACTATTAGCCAAATTTTAACTTGAATTTCTTATTCCAGCTTTGTTATTCCAGTAACTTTGTAATTTTATAAATTTCACACCTGAGAAGGTAAACATGAAAATCTACTGAATAATGATAACAATAATAATAATGATATTTGTTAAGCACTTACTATGTGCCAGGCACTGTACTAACTGTTGGAGTGAATATATCTAAATTGATTTGGACACACTCCTTGTTCCACAGGGGGCTCACAGTCTTAATCCCTGTTTTACAGATGAGATAACTGAGGCACAGAGAAGTTAACTGACTTGCCCAAGGTCTCATGGCAGACAAGTGGCACAGCTGGGATTAGAACCCAGGTCCTTCTGACTCTCGGCCCATATACTGCCCATTAGACTGCACTGCTTCTTTCCTCATATCGGGAAGTCAATGAAATTAATGCCAAGTTCACTATCTTTGTGTTGAAGTCTAAGCAATGTTGGTGTTGCCATTAGAAGACAAACATATTTCCTGCTGTTTTCATCCCGGCTCCGCCAATTGTCAGCTGTGTGACTTTGGGCAAGTCACTTCATTTCTCTGTGCCTCAGGTACCTCATCTGTAAAATGGGGATTAAGACTGTGAGTCCCCTGTGGGACAACCTGATCAACTTGTCACCTCCCCAGCGCTTAGAACAGTGCCTTGCACATAGTAAGCGCTTAATGAATGCCCTTATCATTATTATTATTATTTTCAACATACATTGTTCAGCGTGGCTCAATGGACAGAGCACAGGCTTCGGAGTCAGAGGTCATGGGTTCAAATCCCGGCTCCTCCAACTGTCAGCTGTGTGACTTCGGGCAAGTCACTTAACCTCTCTGTGCCTCAGTTACCTCATCTGTAAAATGGGGATTGAGACTGGGAGCCCCATGTGGGACAGGGACTGTGTCCAATTCTACTGTACTGTACTCTCAAGTGCTTAGCACAGTACTCTGCGTGTAGTAAGTGTTCAATAAAGAGAGAGCAGAGAAGCAGCATGGCTCAGTGGAAAGAGCCCGGGCTTGGGAGTCAGAGGTCATGGGTTCTAGTCCTGACTCTGCCACTTATCAGCTGTGTGACTTTGGGCAAGTCACTTAACTTCTCTGTGCCTCAGTTACCTCATCTGTAAAATGGGGATTAAGACTGTGAGCCCCCCGTGGGACAACCTGATCACCTTGTAACCTCCCTAGTGCTTAGAACAGTGCTTTGCATGTAGTAAGCACTTAATAAATGCCACCATTATTATTATCATGATCAAATTACCTAGTCTTTTCTTTTGAGTCCATAGTACTACAAAAGTCTGGGAAATACTGCAAATTTTTAAGTGTATTGGTAGCCTTAAAAACCAGTACTTTCACCCTCAAACGCCTTGCCTTTACTAGAAGTTCAGTAAGAGCCTGCATGCTGACTTTAAACTGAAGCTCATAGCAGTATTAGCAATCAAACGACAGGAAGTTTTGCTATCTAAAATCGCAAACGGTCCTAGCGTTGCTATCGTTTTCCTTCAGATGGCAGCTGACTTCTAACATTTTCGGGATTCATAAGAGGCAGAGAAAGGTACAAGCCTAGGCAATTTTAAGGGATTTTTTTTCCCATTTAACATGATCCGAATGCTATAGAGGTCATCATAGTGGTTCGGCGTATCTGTAATTACCATAGCCCTGTAGATAAATACAAAACCTTACCCTGCTTCTACATGTTTCATTTCCCCCTTTCAACAGAATCTGGGTCCCTCAGGCAATAAATAAAAAGAAAGCCAACATTCTTTTTGTAAACTGTTACTGATTCTGAATCCACCGGCAAACCTAACATGAAGGGATGGAAACTGAATGAAACAGAAACCATTTGATAATCCTCCTACCAGACCTAGAAATGAACTCTGGAGGTTGGAAATAATGATCTTTTCATGTTTGCAGTGAAAACCGAAGCCTCCATTAAGTTTGAAAAATATCTCATTTTCTGCCTAGAACTATTGAAAAGTAAAAAGTGGAGAATAACCACAATAATATTATAGTAACAATAATAATCACAATAAGAATAATGATATTTAAGTGGTTATTCCAGGCACTAGACTAAGTGCTGGGGTCGATACGAGATAATCAGGTTGGACGCAGTCAGGGAAGTTGGGAAGCCAAGCCCTAAACCTGTTAGCCCGGTGTGGGCAGGGATTGTCTCTCTCTATTGCTGAAGTGTACTTTCCAAGCGCTTAGTACAGTGCTCTGCACACAGTAAGTGCTCAATAAATATGATTGAATGAAAGAATGAATCTCGTCTATCTAGCTGTCAACTTCTCACTCATGTCCTGCCTCTTGTCTGGAAAACCCTCCCTCCTCATATCTGACAGACAGTGACTCCCTGCCCCTTCAAAGCTTTATTGGAAGCACACCACCTCCAAGAGGCCTTCCCTGACTTACCCCTGATTTCCTCTTCTCCCTCTCCCTTCTCCATCACCCTGACTTGCTCCCTTTATTCATCCCCCCTCCCAGCCCCACAGCATTTATGCACAAATCTGTAATTGATTTATTCATATTAATGTCTGTCTCCCCGCTCTAGTATGTAAGCTCACTGTGGGCAGGGAAGGTCTGTTATATTGTTGTGTTGTACTCTCCCGAGCGCTTAGTACAGGGCTCTGCTCATTTATTGAGCCAAATTTCAACTCATACCAGCTGACTCAATCAAATAATTGTATTTATTGAGCACTTAATTGGTGCAGAGCACTGTACTAAGCGCAAGGGAGAGTGAATATAACAGAGTGGGTAGACATGTTCCCTTTCATCATCATCAATCGTATTTATTGAGCGCTTACTGTGTGCAGAGCACTGTACTAAGCGCTTGGGGAGTACAAGTTGGCAACATCTAGAGACAGTCCCTACCCAACAGTGGGCTCACAGTCTAAAAGGGGGAGACAGAGAACAAAACCAAACATACTAACAAAATAAAATAAATAGAATAGATAGGTACAAGTAAAATAAATAAATAAATAGAGTAATAAATATGTACAAACATATATACATATATACAGGATATATATATTTCCACAAGGAGCTTACAAGTCTGCAGAGGGAGACAAACATTCATATAAACTAATATACTAATATAAACTAATATAATACAAAATATAATATAATATAATATAATATAAAATATACAATATAATATAAAAACCAATATAACTAATATAAACTAATAAATTGTGGAGATGTACATGAGTACTGTGTGACTGTGGGTGAGTGAATAAAGGGAGTAAATCCAAGTGCATGGATGACACAGCAGGGAGCAGGAGAGGAGGAAATGACCTCCTAGGAACCAGTCAAAAAATACTACCACAAGTCAGTCAGTCAGTCAATAATTGCTATCTTTTTAGTATTTCTTGAGTGCAGGGCACTGTTATTAAGTATGTAGGGGAGGGAACTCAACCTTAGTCATCTGGATAATTACCTTACTCTTCCCTCTTTTATCCTGTGTAGACTGCCAAGGTACACGAATGTGTGTAATGGCATTTATTAAGCGCTTACTATGTGCAGAGCATTGTTCTAAACACTGTCTTCAGCTGATTGCATGCACTTTAGAAGGAAAATGTTCTGGACCAGATCTACCCATTTACTAATACGTATGTCATTTAGAGGCAAGGGAATATGTCTACCAACTCGGACATATTGTATTCTCCCAAGGGTGTAACACAGTGCATTGCACACATTGTAACTATTCAATAAAAACCACTGGTTGATTGATTGATTAAGGACAAAATTCCAGAGTTTTTCAGAGGGCAAGATAAATTACACTGTGTTACTCTGTCCCCAGTACTTGTGGCTGGAAATGTTATCATGCAATAATCAGGTGAGTTCTGGAGAATTTGATCTCATTGTTTTGCTTTATAGTAATAATAATAATGACTGTGGTATTTGTTAAGCGTTTACTATGTGCCCTGCCCCCAGATTGTGATCTCACTGTAGACAGGGATTGTCACTGTTTATTGATGTATTGTACTTTCCCAAGCGCTTAGTACTGTGCTCTGCACACAGTAAGTGCTTAATAAATACAATTGAATGAATAGATTAAGTAGATATAAGCAACTTATAAGATATAAGATAGAGAAGCAGCGTGGCTCAGTGGAAAGAGCCCGGGCTTTGGAGTCAGAGGTCATGGGTTCAAATCCCGGCTCCACCAATTGTCAGCTGAGTGACTTTAGGCAAGTCACTTAACTTCTCTGTGCCTCAGTTCCCTCATCTGGAAAATGGGGATTACGACTGTGAGCCCCACAAGGGACAATCTGATCACCTTTGTAACCTCCCCAGTGCTTAGAACAGTGCTTTGCACATAGTAAGCACTTAATAAATGCCATCATTATTATCATATAAGTTGGTCTCTGTCCTGCATGGGGATCAGTCTTAATCATTTTACAGATAATAATAATAATAATGATGGTATTTAAGTGCTTACTATGCGCTAAGCACTGTTCTAAGCACTGGGTTAGGTACAAGGTAATCAGATCATCCCACGTGGGGCTCACAGTCTTAATCCCCATTTTACAGATGAGGTACCTGAGGCACAGAGAAGTAAAGTGACTTGCCCAAGGCCACACAGCAGACAAGTGGTGGAGTCAGGATTAGAACCCGTGCCCCTCTGACTCCAAGGCTCATGCTGTATCTACTATGCCATGCTGCTTCCTTATGGGGTGCTGGATATCTACAACTCTTGAAGCATTGCTCATCTCACATCTCCCTTCTCCTCAAATCCTTTCGATATTTTCCCTTTCCACATAGCATCGAACAAAAAAAATCTTCTCAGTTGGCTTCAAGATGCACCACCAACCCTTCCCATCTTAGGTGGAAATCTTCTACACTCCCGACTCACTTCGTTCCACCCAAGCCAACCTTCCCTCTTGACCCTCCATCTTCTTTCCCTTTGATCATGCTCTTCCCCTGGCTTGGAACTTCCTCTCCCTCCTGATCTGACGGACTAGACCTCTCTCCACCTTCAAAGCTGTCCTAAAACCCCATTTCTTCCAACACGCCTTCCCTGATTAACTCCCCAAACCTAAATCTCATCAACCCTTAAGCCACCTCTACCCGTCTTGTCCTGTCTTATGCTGTTGCGTCGTTTCTGACCCATAGCGAGTCCATGGACACATCTCTCCCACCTCCATCTGCAATCATTCTGGTAGTGGATCCACGGAGTTGTCTTGGTAACAATCTGGAAGTGGTTTACCACTGCCTTCTTCCGTGCAATAAACTAGTGTCTGTGCCCTTGACTCCTCTCTCCCATGCTGCTGCTGCCTGGCACAGGTGAGTTTTGACTTGTAGCAGATTGCCTGCCACTTGCTAATAATAATAATAATGATGATGGCATTTATTAAATGCTTACTATGCGCAAAGCACTGTTCTAAGCACTGGGGAGGTTACAAGGTGATCAGGTTGTCCCAAGGGGGCTCACAGTCTTAATCCCCATTTTACAGATGAGGTAACTGAGGCCCAGAGAAGTTAAGTGACTTGCCCAAAGTCACACAGCTGACAAGTGGTGGAGCCAGGAGTTGAACCCATGACCTCTGACTCCAAAGTCCGTGCTCTTTCCACTGAGCCATGCTGCTTCTCTGCTAGCCACTGACCAAACTAGGAATGGAATGGGTAGGCCTCTGCTTCACTCTCCCTCCCATATTTGAGACTGGTAGAGGACTGGAAACTCTCCAGTTGCCCTCCTGAGAGGGTACATCCCACCTCGGATTTAGATATATATGCACTGATGTCTGTCTTCCCCTCTAGACTGTAAGCTCGCTGAGGGCAGGGAATGCGTCTACCAACTCTGTTATAGTGTACTCTTCCAAGGGCTTAGTACAGTGCTCTGCGCACAGTAAGAGCTCAATAAATATGACTCATTGATTACAGAGTCCACTTATTCAGATTACCTCGTTTGTTATAAATATTTTTGCCTGTCACTCCTGCCGAAGTGTAAGCTATGTCTGTTGTAATTTCCAAGCACTTAGTCCTCTAGACTGTAAGCTCATTGCGGGCAGGGAACTTGTCTGTCTTTTGTTGTACTGTACTCTCCCAAGGGCGTGGTACGGTGGTCTGCATTCAGTAAGTGCTCAATAAATACGATTGAATGAATAAATGAATGTGTTGCTCATCAATCAATCAATCGATGATATTTATTGAGTGCTTACTGTGTGCAGAGCATTGTATTAGCACTTGGAAGAGTACAAGAACAGATTTGGCAGACACGTTCGCTGCCCACAAGGAGCTTATAGTCTAGAAAGATTAGAAATAGGGGAAATACTTTACTACTGTACTGCTACTACTTTATTCCTATCAAAGTTTTGTTTTTTTGAAATCCTGGCAATCTAATCTATAATTCTATTTGTCTATTTTGATGGTATCGATGCCCATCTACTTGTGTTGTTTTGTTGTCTGTCTCCCCCTTCTAGAGTGTGAACCCGTTGTTGGGTAGGGATTGTCTCTATTTGTTGCCGAATTGTAGTTTCCAAGCGCTTAGCACAGTGCTCTGCACACAGTAAGCGCTCAATAAATACGATTGAATGAATTGAATGAATGAATAATCTCCTTTATAACATTTATTCTTAGCTCTTCTGATGAGTGCACTACAGTTCTCACTATTTCTCAGATTATACACTTGGTTTCAATCGATCGATCATGTTTATGGTGTGCAGAGCAAGGTACTAAGCACTTGGGAGAGCTTTCAATGAACTCTATGTAGATTCAAGCCCTATACAGCTCTAGGTTTAAGCCCTAAACAGATGTTTTATAGGAATGGGAAACTTATTTTTACCTCAGTCACCTAGCTACATACCTCAGGGTCAAGTGAAACAGTGCAAGATGGAACTGTTTAAAGGCAGAATTTAACCACGCTGCATATTCTTCCCTCTTTCCCAAGGGAAAGTAAACAAAGTGCAATTCATTTCTAGCTATGCCTGGCCCACCATATGCTAGGCATAATACTAGAAGGTCAGTTGCTAATTGTTTTTCATTTTTAAACTCGGTTCTTACACATTTTTCCTCTTAATCTATTTTTGCCACAACCAATCTAGCCCAAATACGTATTCAGATCTCTTCTTTTATTTTACTTAATTGGTGACAAATGAGATGCTGATGGATTCTTAAGGACTGGGAGGACTTTTAAGATAGGAAAAATAAGACCAAAGAAAAAAAAATTGAATGAGATTGTCAATATTCACCTGACTGCATTCTCTTTTATTATTTCTGTACACCTTTACACTTGGAAGAGTGAACTCTTTTCACTCCATCTAGCATGAGGTGAACTGATTCCAGGTTATACCTTTCTATGGAAGCTGACCCCATCTGTAGTAGCAGCACTTATGGTAATAATAATGGTATTTATTAAGTGCCTACTATGTGGGGAACCCAATCTCAGTGAAAGATAAATAGAAATTGAGCAGGAAGCTAAGCATTTCTTTGTTTCTTAGGGCTGGATATTAAATCTACAAAAGGAACCTAAAGGGCAAATCAAAAAAATGAAAAAAAAAAAACAACCCACAAAACCAAATGGACTATCTGTCAGCTGGGACATTTCTGATCTGGTTTTTAATCCAGTGAGACAGGAATTGCTAACTGAGACTTTTTGATAAAGCATGAATTGGTACAAAAACTTCCACTGGGATATTTTCCCTGATCCATTTTCTTATCAAGGTCGTCCACGTGCCTTAATCAACTGTCTTTGCCTTGCTTGTGGTCTTTCATTTAATTACAAAGGTGAACAGATACCCAAAACCGAGGGAGCATAAGCAAAGATGCCTCAGTTCTTTTCTGATGTCACAGAGGAGAGTGTTTCTCATGGTCTCAGACTAGGTACCTTTTTTTGGCGATACAGGGAAACAGGCTTGGAAAATATGCAGTCGCTGGAAAGGTTAAAGGGGAATTTAGGACATTATTAAAATCCCCAGTCTTCTGGCAACAAGCTCATTTCATTTGGGGATCCGAAGCCAAAAGAAATGGAGAGTTTGGCTAGGCATAGAAGATTTCTGAGCCAAAAGGAAAAACAACCGAAAAAGGAAAATTTATTTTTGAAAGAAAGACGGTTTCACCTGAGTGACCATCAATTTTATATTTCTTCTTCATATTGTACACACTTTGCCATCCAACAAACTTGGGTAAATAGTGTTAATGGTTCTCATTTCTGCATCCTGAATCCCTGACTGTGGAAATAATCCTGCCAGAGCTCCTGAGCATCTTGCTGAGGGTAGTGTTATTTCACAGGAGGAGATTAAATTTTCTATTCCAGTCCTCTCCCCCAACTCCCGGTCTTCACTCACCCCTTTCCCACCACATTCCCACAGTTTAAGACTTATTTTAAACTTTCTTTCTTTCCCACGTTCTTGTTTCTTGTAGATAACATACATGTAATTGGGAAAATAAAAGAAGGCCAAAGGGTGCCTTTTGGAACGGTGGAGGCATCACAGAACAACCGAAGTTTGCATGAGATGCCATTTCTCTTCTGCGATATGTTTTTGTTTGTACTGTGGGAATGTAGAAATAGGACTTTGGAATATTTAGAAAATAACACTCAGTGCGAAAGAGATCTACTGGGATGATTAGTTTACTGGGAGCAGAAGTGCAGTTTCTCCAAACATAGTATTTGTCAATAGCCTTTAGATTGCATTAATTTGATTCAAGAACTTCCTTAAAGCTCCCAATTTACAGACTGGGAATTCTTTCATTTTGTTTTCATTTTTTTTTTGTCTAATAAGCAGCAAGTACATGATTGTGTCGAGCAAGCAGGTAAAAAGAAATTCCAAAAAAGCTCTTCCCAATAGATCTTGATGCTTATCCTCTGCTATTTCATTCAATCAATCAAATCTATCCAATTGGAAGGGTTTTTTTATGTCTCCATCTGCCTACCCCATAGGAACAGAAAAACAAAGCAGCGTTTAACTGTCTCCTGTATGATCCCAGGAAGAAAAGCAGAATTAAAAAAGATCCACACATATCCCAATTGTCAGAAAGTAATGTAGAAATTATTCTGGAGGTCCACTTACCCAAAGTTCTGCTTCTTAGAAAAATCATCTCGATCTAGAAAGGACCCATCTTGATGAATTCTCAATTAATCCAAGGAACAAGAGTTCACCTACAGGAATAGAAGATGGTAGTAAGTGGATGCCAAATGTAATGCTGAATCAGAGATCCTCCTTTACCAAAAAGAACAGTTCAATCAATCAATCAATCAATCATATTTATTGGGTGTTTACTGTGTACAGGGGATAATTTTCTGTGGAAGTCAACTCCCTTAGTAAAAGCAAATTGTGCAGAATTCATATCCTAAGACGTATTTCTAAAGAAAAAATATCTTATCATGGTTTTGCAAAGTACAACCAAATGGATCTGAATAAGGCTATGGCTACCCATTAATCGGTTGTATTAGCATCATACTCATTCAATCATTCATTCAATTGTACATATTGAGTGCTCACTATGTGCAAAGCACTGTACTAAGTGCTTGGGAGTGTATAATACAACAACAATCAGACACATTCCCTGCCCACAATGAGTTCACTGTCTAGAGGGGGAGACGTTAATATATGTAAATAAATAAATAAACAATGAATTACATATATATACATATGTGCTGTGAGGCCTGGAGGGAGGATGAAAGAAATGAGTAAGATGAATGAAGAGAGCAAGACAGGGTGAAAGAGAAGGGAGAGAGAGAAGAGGAGAGGATGCTTAGTCAGGGTAGACTTCTTGGAGGAGATGGGCCTTCAATAAGGCTTTGAAATGGGAGAGCAATTACCATAATAATAATAATAATAATAATAATGGCATTTATTAAGCACTTACTATATGCAAAGCACTGTTCTAAGCGCTGGGGAGGTTACAAGGTGATCAGATTATCCCTCAGGGGGCTCACAGTCTTAATCTCCATTTTACAAATGAGATAACTGAGGCACAGAGAAGTTAAGTGACTTGCCCAAAGTCACACAGCTTACAATTGGCGGAGTCGGGATATGAGGAGGGAGGGCATTCCAGGCCAGAGGCAGGATGTGGGTGGGAGGTTACATTTCAGAATGAGAGAATGAACAGTCATTCGGTCATCTAACCAGAAAATCTCCAATTTTACAACTGGACTCCATGTTTCCCTTAGTAACTAATAATTACAAGGATAATGATGTTGATGTTAATGATGATCTATATTAAGTGTTTCCTGTGAGCTAAGTGCCAAATCATCAAATTGTCAAAGCGGTCTCTGTCCTTTGGGAAATTCACCATCTAAGAGAGAGGAAGAGCAGTGATTTCATTTTGATTTTCTAAAGAAACTGGAGCCCAGAGTGGTTAAGTGACTAGCCCAGGGCCACACAGCAGGACAGTGGCAGAGATGGGATTAGAACCCAGGCTTCTTGGTGTCTAGTCTCATACTCCTCACCCTGGGCTTCAAGGCTGTCCATCCCCTTGCCCCCTCCTACCTCACCTCCCTTCTCTCCTTCTCCAGCCCAGCCCGCACCCTCCGCTCCTCCGCCGCTAATCTCCTCACCGGGCCTCGTTCTCACCCGTCCCGCCATAGACCCCCAGCCCACGTCCTCCCTGTGGCCTGGAATGCCCTCCCTCCCAACATCTGCCAAGCTAGCTCTCTTCTTCCCTTCAAGGCCCTACTGAGAGCTCACCTCCTCCAGGAGGCCTTCCCACACTGAGCCCCCTCCTTCCTCCCTGCCTCCTCCTCCTCCTCATCCTCCCCGCCTTGCCTCCTTCCCCTCCCCACAGCACCTGTATATATGTATATATGTTTGTACGTATTTATTACTCTATTTTACTTGTACATATTTATTCTATTTATTTTATTGTATTAATATGCTTTGTTTTGTTCTCTGTCTCCCCCTTCTAGACTGTGAGCCCGCTGTTGGGTAGGGACCGTCTCTATATGTTGCCAACTTGTACTCCCCAAGCGCTTAGTACAGTGTTCTGCACACAGTAAGCGCTCAATAAATACGATTTAATGAATACTCATTCCACTAAGTCCCTCTGCCTCCCAGAGTTCTGTTTGCTGAAGAAAGCCTTTTGCTTCCCTGGATAGTTAGAGAGTACACTTCAATGTTGACCGTATATATCAATAATGAAGAATCAAGAAATGGATTCTCATCAAAATAGACTCTACCCTAGGTGCTTACATTCCTTCCAGCCATTTGCTTCTTGGAAATCCAGTGCTTAGAACAGTGCTTGGCACATGGTAAGCTCTTAGCATTATTATTATTACGTTCATTCATTCATTTATTCAATTATATTTGTTGAACACTTATTGTATGCAGAGCACTGTACTAAGCACTGGGGAAGTACAAGTCAGCAACATATAGAGACAGTCCCTACCCAACAATGGGCTCACAGTCTATTATGTGAGTTTGGGCAGTCCTCTGCTCCTGCCGGTCCTCATTTATTCATGGTTGAGCAGAAAGTAGAGGGAAGTGAATCACTTCTGTATCTCCTCAACTCTTCTAATAATAAATTCCCCATCCCCATGAACTCGTGGTTAAAATCAAAGCAGTGACTTCCCAAGCAGGTTCCTGGAACATTAACTCTAAAATACTCTAAACTCTTTAGGCTTCAGTGGCTAAACGCAGGCTTGATAATATTGTTTACAAATAGACAAAAAAATAAAATCCAGTCTCTTAGGGAATAGCAGTTGAGACAAAAAATTTCAAAAATGAAAAAGGAACCCAGTGTCTGATGTCAAAGACACCATGTGAATCATTCATTCATTCATTCAATCATATTTATTGAGCACTTTCTGTGTGCAGAGCACTGTACTAAGTGCTAGGGAAGTACAAGTTGGCAACATATAGAGATGGTCCCTACCCAACAACAGGCTCACAGTCTAGAAGGGGGAGACAGACAACAAAACAGAACATATAGACAGGTGTCAAAACCATCAGAATAAATAGAATTATAGCTGTATGTGCATCATTAATAAAATAAATTGAGTAGTAAATATATACAAGTAAAATAAATATATATGTACAAATATATACAAGTGCTGTGAGGAGGGGAAGGAGGTACGGCGGGGGGGCAATGGGGAGGGAAGGAGGAGAGGAAAAGGGGGGCTCAGTCTGGGAAGACTTCCTGGAGGAGGTGTGCTCTCAGTAGGGCTTTGAAGGGAGGAAGAGAGCTAGTTTGGCGGCTGAGCGGATGGAGGGCATTTAAGGCCAGGGGAAGGACATGGCCGGGGGTCGACAGTGGGACAGGCGAGAATGAGGCCCAGTGAGGAGGTTAGCGGTGGCAGAGGAGCGGAGGGGGTGGGCTGGGCTGGAGAAGGGACTAGGAATCCCTAGTCACTGATGAATCCATGACAGTGGATATAATAATAATAATAATGATAGGATTTTTTAAGTGCTTACTATGTACCAAGAACTGTTCTAAGCACTGGGGTAGATACAAGGTAATCGGGTTGTCCCACATGGGGCTCACAGTCTAAATCCCCATTTTACAGACGAGGTCACTGAGGCACAGAGAAGTGAAGTGGCTTGCTCAAGGTGACACAGCAGACAAATGGCAGAGCAGGGATTAGAATCCACGACCTCTGACTCTCAAGCCCGGGCCCATAATAATAATAATAATAATAGCATTTATTAAGCACTTACAATGTGCAAAGCACTGTTCTAAGTGCTGGGGAGGTTACAAGGTGATCAGGTTGTCCCACGGGGAGCTCACAGTCTTAATCCCCATTTTACAGGTGAGCTAACTGAGGCCCAGAGACGTTAAGTGACTTGCCCAAAGTCACATAGCTGAAAATTGGCAGAGCTGGGATTTGAACCCATGACCTCTGACTCCCAAACCCGGGCTCTTTCCACTGAGCCACGCTGCTTCTCCTAAGCAGCCACTTGCCACTAAGCCACGCTTGATCAATCTATCAATCAGTGACATTTACTGGGTGCTTACTGGGTGCCAAACTCTGAGGTAACTGAGGTCTGGGGAAGTGGAGTGACTTGCCCAAGGTCACATAGCAGACATGTGGTGGAGTCAGGATTAGAACCCAGGTCCTTCTGACTCTCAGGCCTGGGCTCTATCAGCTAAGCCACGCTGCTTGAGCCCACTGTTGGGTAGGGACTGTCTTTATATGTTGCCAATTTGTACTTCCCAAGCGCTTAGTACAGTGCTCTGCACATAGTAAGCGCTCAATAAATATGATTGATGATGATGATGATGATGATGATGATGATGTAGCATGGCTCATCTGTAAAATGGGGACTAATATTGTGAACCTCATGGGGAGCAGGGACTGAATCCAGCCTGATTTCCTCGTATCTACCACAGCACTTAGTACAGAGCTGGCACATAGTAAGCACCTAACAAATACCCCAGTTATTACTGTTAGCTGCAAATCTGCTTTACAAGAGCAATTTTATTTTATGAAAGTGTGTGATCTAAGAATGGAAGACTCCTAGATCGCTGAACATGAATCAAGACAAAACTTTCACCCCCAAAACTTTGGGTGCCCTAGTGAAAAAAAGTTGTTTTTAATCTGTGTGACAGAAATCCTTTTTGACAGCAGTATTGACATAAGGGAGAATGTCAGGTTGGCAGGGCCACCCTGAGGCTTATTTACAGCAGAAACCTTTGAAATCAACTTTGTTTAGATAACGTCTCAATTCAGCAGTGGGGTAGGTTTACACAAGCAGCTTTCAGGGGACTGTAAATTTAGTGATCACTTTGGGATTGTGCTCTGAAATTTTCAATTTTGGCCCTGAAGTCAATCAGGCACATTGGAACTGTGGTTTTGAATTCCCAAGTTTCACCTTGACAAGTGAGAGCCCCTAATGGGAAGCTTGTGAGTCTCATGTTAAATTTTTTTCACTGTATCAGTTAAGCACTTACTATGTGTCTTGCACTGTACTAAGTGCTGGGGTAGACATAAGCAAATTGAGTGGAAAAAGTCTCTGTCCATTTTAGGGCTCCCAGTCTTAATCCCCATTTTACAAATGAGGTAACTGAGGCACAGCTAAGTTAAGTGACTGGAACAAGTTCACACAACAGACAAGTGGCTGAGCAGAATTAGAATCTGACTCCTAGTCCTGTGCTCTATCCATTAGGCAACAATGGTTGTTCACTGTGGATTAGCATGTCTGGTCGTACTAATAAAATCCTTTCCACAAAAGGAAATGGATGGTCAGAAATGAGAAAACATCTCCCTCTTTGTAACTGACATAATTTACTCTCCCCACCTTCAAAGCCTTACTGAAGGCCCATCTCCTCCAAGAGGACTTCCCTGATTAAGCCCTCATTTCCTCTTCTTCCAATCCCGTCTGTGTCGGAAGCAGCATGGCTCAGTGGAAAGAACAAGGGCTCTAGAGTCAGAGGTCATGGGTTCAAATCCGTGCTCTGCCAATTGTCAGTTGTGTAACTTTGGGCAAGTCACTTCTCTGGGCCTCAGTTACCTCATCTGTAAAATGGGGATTAAGATTGTGAGCCCCCCGTGGTACAACCTGATCACCTTGTAACCTCCCCAGTGTTTAGAACAGTGCTTTGCATATAGTAAGCTCTTAATAAATGCCATTATTATTATTATTATGTACATATCCATAATTTCTTTATAATGATATCTGTCTCCACCTCTAGACTGTAAACTCGTAATGGGCAAGGAACGTGTCTACCAATTCTGTTGTATTGTTATGTCATAATCTCCTGAATGCTTACTACAGTGCTCTGCATCTAAGTGCTCAATAAATACGATGGATTGTTCTCCCTTTAGTCACACTAATGATGCCTTTCCTTGAAATATTCTTCATGGAGGAGACAAGTAGACCATGTGAATCTGTGATTCAGAAAGACAACACTTTCTGTCCTTATTGTCACCAACATTTTAGGGAAAATGTGTAGCTTCCATTTAGCAGGGATCAAGCTTTAAAGCGTGTAAATTAAGGCCCTTTGATGTTATCTGAAGCAAGGAGCAATGCCTCCCCTTTATTTGCTCCTTTCCCTCTGATGTTTGGCCAAGAACATCTCTGAGTTGATTATGGAAACAATAGACTAAAGGGATGGGAGGCCGCAATGCCCAGTGATGGATGGAACAAAAATTCATCTCTGAATTTACCATGAAGTGTATTTTTCAACCCAGAGAGGCCCTGAATGCTTCTGAAGAAAAATCATATGACAGAAAATAACTGCGAGAGATTTATTCTGTAAAACACCATTTAAAATTAATAATATGTGACATATTACCCACTGTTGGGTAGGGACCGTCTCTATATGTTGCCAACTTGTACTTCCCAAGAGCTTAGTAAAGTGCTCTGCACACAGTAAGCGCTCAATAAATACGATTGATTGATATTAAATGAAGTTGTTAGGAGTAAGATGTGAGGTGGCCTTATTTTCAGGAAAGTATAAAGGGATGAGGGGGAAACGGATCAGAAAACGTTAATGAAAAGGAATGCTTGGGAAGGTAGGGAGGGAAGAGAGAGAAAATATATAGAGGGAGGGAGAAAGGGAAAGAGATAAAGAAAGAAAGAAAAGGGAGTAGGGAAGGAGGGGGAGAGGGAGAGGAAGAGAGACAGAGAGAAAGACAGAGAGAGAGAGAGACACAGAGAGAGAGAGAGAAAGAGAGAGCACCACTCCAATCATCATCATCAATCATCAATCGTATTTATTGAGCGCTTACTGTGTGCAGAGCACTGTACTAAGCGCTTGGGAAGTACAAGCAGCATGGCCTATTGGATAAAGCATTGGCCTGAGAGTCAAAAGTTCCTGGGGTCTAATCCGGCTTCACTACTTGTCTGCTATGTGACCTTGGGAAAGTCAATTCACTTCTATGTGCCTCAGTTACCTCATCTGTAAAATGGGGATGAAGATTGTGAGCCACATATGGGACAGGGACTGTGTCCAACCCAACTACCTTGTATCTACCCCCGCACTTAGTATAATATCTGGCATGTGCTAAGCACTTAACAAATATCACAATTAAATCAAATTAATTAGAGAGATAAAGAGAAAGAGAGGAAGAGGAAAATATAGAGAGAGAATAGGGAGAGATAGGCCTTGGGCAAGCCACTTAATTTCTCTGTGCCTCCGTTCCCTCATCTGTAAAATGGGGATTAAGTCTTTGAACCCCACGTGGAACAACCTGATTACCTTGTATCTACCTCAGTGCTTAGAACAGTGCTTGGCACATAGTAAGCCCTTAACAAATACTATTATTATTATATGGACACAGAAAGTAAAAAGAAGGAAGGGAAGAGAAAGATTGTAAACTCATGTAGAGCAGTGATTAAGTGTCAGTAATAAAAATAATACTAATTGTGGTATTGATTAAGTGCTTACTATGTGCCAGAAACTTTTCTAAGTGTTGATGTAGATACAAGATAATTGGGTTGGACACAATCCATGTCCCACATGGGCTCACATTTTTAATTCCCAATTTACAGATGAGGGAACTGAGGCCCAGAGAAGTTAAGTGACTTGCCCAAGGTCACACAGCAGAGAAGTTTCTTTTGACTCTCAGGCTTGTGCTCTGTCCGCTTGTGCTCTGTCCACCAGCACCCACTGCTTCTCTTCAGACAAGCAATGGAACATCACTACATCTCAATTTCCACATCTGTAAAAAGGGATTAAATAAACTGTAAACCACAAATGGGACAGTGACTGTGTCTATATTTTATTATCCTGTATCAACCCCAGCGTTCATCACATATTAGGCTCCGAATAGGCTGCTGAGAGGCAGTGTGCTGTAGTGAATACAGCACAGGCCTGGGGGTCAAATGGTCAGTGTCGTCATAGTAACTGCTTAACAAACAGTATTAAGTGCTTAACAAACACCGAGAAGCAGCGTGACCCTGGGCAAGTCACTTCACTTCTCTGTGCCTCAGTTATTTCATTTAATAATAATGATGATGATGGCATTTGTTAAGCGCTTACTATGTGCAAAGCACTGCTCTAAGTGCTGGGGAGGGGAAACAAGGTAATGAGGTTGTCCCACGTGGGGCTCACAGTCTTAATCCCCATTTTACAGATGAGGTAACTGAGGCTCAGAGAAGTTAAGTGACTTACCCAAGGTCACACAGCAGACGTGTGGCGGAGCTGGGATTCGAACCTATGATCTCTGACTCCAAAGCCTGTGCTCTTTCCACTGAGCCACGCTGCTTCAGTCAAATGGTGATTAAGACTGTGAGCCCATGTGGGACATGGACTGTGTCCAACCTGATTAGCTAATTATTAGATAATAATAATGATGATGGTATTTGTTAAGCACTTATTATGTGCCAAGCAGTGTCATAAGCCCTGGTGTAGATACAAGGTAATCAGGTTGTCCCACGTGGGGCTCAAAGTCTTAATCCCCATTTTACAGATGAGGTAACTGAAGCACAGAGAAGTTAAATGACTTGCCCAAAGTCACAAAGCTGATTGGTGGCAGAAGCGGGATTAGAACCCATGACTTCTGACTCCCAAGCCCGGGCTCTTTCCACTAAGCCACGTGCTTAGTACAGTGCCAGGCAAGTAGAAAGCGCTGAACAAACACCATTTAAAAGAATAAATACCACTGATTGATTGATGAATGTGCTCCATTAGTGGTTCACACTGAAGGCTGTCCTGCAGAGGAATCCGGGCATGCCTCTGTTTATTGTTATATTGTACTCTCCCAAGTGCTTAGTACAGTGCTCTGCACTCAATAAGTGCACAATAAATACACTTGACTGACTTACCGGAGAGCTGTGATCCTCTCCCCCAGCTTCTGTCCAGATAGGTTAATCTTCTTCAAGGGAGAAGCAGCGCGGCTCAGTGGAAAGAGCACGGGCTTTGGAGTCAGAGGTCATGGGTTCAAATCTCCACTCCGCCAATTGTCAGCTGTTCGACTTTGGGCAAGTCACTCAACTTCTCTGTGCTTCAGTTCCCTCATCTGTAAAGTGGGGATTAACACTGTGAGCCCCCCGTGGGACAACCTGATCACCTTGTAACCTCCCTTGCGCTTAGAACAGTGCTTTGCACATAGTAAGCGCTTAAGAAATGCCATTATTATTATTATTAGCAGCAGCTTTCAGTTATCTAAAAGAATTTCATGAGGCTGGGTAAACACTTGTTTCCAATCAATCACTGGTGCTTACTAAGCGCTTACCAATAATAATAATAATGATGGTATTTGTTGAGCGCTTACTATATGCAAAGCACTGTTCTAAGCGCTGGGATAGATTCAAGGTTATCAGGTTGTCCCATGTGGGGCTCACAGTCTTAGTCCCCATTTTACAGATGTGGTAACTGAGGCACAGGGAAGTTCAGTGACTTGTCCAAAGTCACACAGCTGACAAGCGGCGGAGCCGGCATTCGAACCCATGACCTCTGACTCCAAAGCCCGGGCTCTTTCCACTAAGCCCTCCTTGGGAGCTTGTGAAGGTAAATCAGTGTAAGAAAATTTGTTAAGGGCTTAAAACTTTGTAATACGAAGTTAAAATGAGATGTTCCTGCTTCCTCCTCGTGCCACTGTTGGATTACATTCATTCATTCAGTCGTATTTATGGAGCGCTTACTGTGTACAGACCACTGTACTAAGCACTTGGGAGACTACATAAAGTCAACACAGTACAGTCTAGCAGGGAGACTCACATTAGCCATCAGCTCCAAATCTTTCTCAACATTTAATGCCCCCACTGTGAAATCGATTTCCTTGTAAGGGCTTAAAACTTTGTAATACGAAGTTAAAATGAGATGTTCCTGCTTCCTCCTCATGCCCCTGTTGGATTACATTCATTCATTCAATCGTGTTTATGGAGCGCTTACTGTGTACAGACCACTGTACTAAGCACTTGGGAGACTACATAAAGTCAACACAGCACAGTCTAGCAGGGAGACTCACATTAGCCATCAGCTCCAAAATCTTTCTCAACATTTAATGCCCCCACTGTGAAATCGATTTCCTTGTAAGGGCTTAAAACTTTGTAATATGAAGTTAAAATGAGATGTTCCTGCTTCCTCCTCATGCCCCTGTTGGATTACATTCATTCATTCAATCGTGTTTATGGAGCGCTTACTGTGTACAGACCACTGTACTAAGCACTTGGGAGACTACGTAGAGTAAGTCAACACAGCACAGTCTAGCAGGGAGACTCACATTAGCCATCAGCTCCAAAATCTTTCTCAACATTTAATGCCCCCACTGTGAAATCGATTTCCTTGTAAGGGCTTAAAACTTTGTAATACGAAGTTAAAATGAGATGTTCCTGCTTCCTCCTCATGCCCCTGTTGGATTACATTCATTCATTCAGTCGTATTTATGGAGCGCTTACTGTGTACAGACCACTGTACTAAGCACTTGGGAGACTACGTAGAGTAAGTCAACACAGCACAGTCTAGCAGGGAGACTCACATTAGCCATCAGCTCCAAAATCTTTCTCAACATTTAATGCCCCCACTGTGAAATCGATTTCATTGTAAGGGCTTAAAACTTTGTAATGCGAAGTTAAAATGAGATGTTTCTGCTTCCGCCTCATGCCCCTGTTGGATTACATTCATTCATTCAATCGTATTTATGGAGCGCTTACTGTGTACAGACCACTGTACTAAGCACTTGGGAGACTACATAAAGTCAACACAGTACAGTCTAGCAGGGAGACTCACATTAGCCATCAGCTCCAAAATCTTTCTCAACATTTAATGCCCCCACTGTGAAATCGATTTCATTGTAAGGGCTTAAAACTTTGTAATACGAAGTTAAAATGAGATGTTCCTGCTTCCACCTCATGCCCCTGTTGGATTACATTCATTCATTCAATCGTGTTTATGGAGCGCTTACTGTGTACAGACCACTGTACTAAGCACTTGGGAGACTACATAGAGTAAGTCAACACAGCACAGTCTAGCAGGGAGACTCACATTAGCCATCAGCTCCAAAATCTTTCTCAACATTTAATGCCCCCACTGTGAAATCGATTTCATTGTAAGGGCTTAAAACTTTGTAATGCAAAGTTAAAATGAGATGTTCCTGCTTCCTCCTCATGCCCCTGTTGGATTACATTCATTCATTCAATCGTGTTTATGGAGCGCTTACTGTGTACAGACCACTGTACTAAGCACTTGGGAGACTACATAGAGTAAGTCAACACAGCACAGTCTAGCAGGGAGACTCACATTAGCCATCAGCTCCAAAATCTTTCTCAACATTTAATGCCCCCACTGTGAAATCGATTTCATTGTAAGGGTTTAAAACTTTGTAATACGAAGTTAAAATGAGATGTTCCTGCTTCCTCCTCATGCCCCTGTTGGATTACATTCATTCATTCAATCGTATTTATGGAGCGCTTACTGTGTACAGACCACTGTACTAAGCACTTGGGAGACTACATAAAGTCAACACAGCACAGTCTAGCAGGGAGACTCACATTAGCCATCAGCTCCAAAATCTTTCTCAATATTTAATGCCCCCACTGTGAAATCGATTTCATTGTAAGGGTTTAAAACTTTGTAATACGAAGTTAAAATGAGATGTTCCTGCTTCCGCCTCATGCCCCTGTTGGATTACATTCATTCATTCAATCGTATTTATGGAGCGCTTACTGTGTACAGACCACTGTACTAAGCACTTGGGAGACTACATAGAGTAAGTTAACACAGCACAGTCTAGCAGGGAGACTCACATTAGCCATCAGCTCCAAAATCTTTCTCAACATTTAATGCCCCCACCGTGAAATCGATTTCATTGTAGGATGAATGTTTTGACCCTTCTTCTTGTTCTCTGAAACCTTTCCTAGAAAAGCAGGATTTTCTAACCTAGTTTACAACCTCAGAGACCGGCTCCGTGACCAGGGCCTGCCGTTCATCTTGATTTATCCGAAGGATCGGCCGTCTGAGGAAGGCGGAAATGGTCAAAACATAGGCCGTGCGCTTCCGTCCTGAGAATTGCCTCTAGGAGTACGACAACAGCGCTCTTTGATCCTTTGTCAGAAACATACTCCTCGAAACCCAAGCCTGCCCTTGAAGCGATCCTCAGAGAGCCTGCTGCCTTCCAAACACTTTCTGTTTATTGCTTTTCAAGGCACTATATAGCCAGCTCACAGAAACTCTGGTTTTAAGCGAGCTTGATCCTAACGCAGACTCCTGTTGACATTTCCAGCTCTGTCTGTGTGTGTTGAAGGATAACCTTTTCCAACTGTTCCTCAATTCTCCAAGCACCTGTGCTTTGAAGTCCTATCCTCTGTGGTTCTCCACAAAATCCCTGTCCAAAGCGTACTTTAAGTCTGTTTATCAAATTGACTTAAAGAACTTCACCATGCAATCTACACCAATTAAATCTTCTAACCAAATTATTTCTCACTGCACAAGTGGCCAGGTTTTAACGCATTTACAAATGACAACTACATCCTGACCGAGTTGCCGTTGAAATGTCTTGGCTTCATCTTTAGTCTATTCCAAAACTGCTGTTTTCCTTCTCTCTGAGAAATTTCAATGTAAAGAATTTGAACATTGATGCTTCCTGGATCTTTTTGAGTAAACTAACTGCTATTTGGAGGGATGGTTTTCCTATTCATATCAGCGTGGCTCAGTGGAAAGAGCCCGGGCTTTGGAGTCAGAGGTTGTGGGTTCGAATCCCAGCTCCACCACAAGTCTGCTGTGTGACCTTGGGCAAGTCACTGAACTTCTCTGAGCCTCAGTTACCTCATCTGTAAAAATGGGGATTAAGATTGTGAGCCCTATGTGGGACAACTTGATCACACTGTATCCCCCCCCCAGCACTTAGAACAGTGCTTTGCACGTAGTAACCACTTAACAAATGCCATTATTATTATTATTATTATCTGCATTTTAATTTTTAGGGAAAATGCAGGAAAGAGGATTAGGTCCACTCTTCGATTCATTTTCTGTTAACATTATCTGAACACTTGCAATGCTGTTCTTTAATTTTTTCCAGTATTTCACTTTCACACTAGAAAATTAGTCATTGCATTTACAAATGTAACAGGAACAGAAGAAAGCAATACTTTCTATGCAGCATGGTCAATGAATACAGAATCATATTATTATTAATTTAATGGGCAGGAGGATCTTTGAAATTTGGGATTTGTGTGAAGTAGAATTTTCTTTACTGGTGTAGGAAATCGTTTTCATTTTTTTTTCTTCCCTAGGAAAAACAATTCAATCAATTATCAGGTTATTAAAGGTTAGCATCCTCTGGTCCTCTGTCAGCCTTAATATAAAGAAATGGTCAACTTCAGCCATGAGGTGAAAGATGAGGTTGAAAGGCAACAAAGAGACATATATGCCAACTAATATTTTTGTTTTATAGCTTAAAAACGCCCCATGGAATTATTTCAGCTTTAATCAAAGACATTTTATGGGAACACACAGAGACCTAATAAAAGGAAATGACTCCTTGTGTCTCTCCCTTCTAGACTGTGAGCCCATTGTTGGGTAGGGACCGTCTCTATATGTTGCCGACTTGTACTTCCCAAGCACTCAGTGCTCTGCCCACAGTAAGCGCTCAATAAATACGATTGAATGAATAAAAAAGGAAATGACTCAAAATTTGTCTCAAACCTTTTCAGAGCTGCTAAAAGTTAATGAGGTTATTATAAATATTAGAAAAGCATTATTTGACTAAATGATCCCCAAACCCAATGCAATTCAATATACACTCCACGGGGAAATCCAATATAAAGGTAATTAGGATCACTAGAATTAAATATCCAAAGGGAAACTCCAGATTTCGTAAAATTGATGTAGGAGCTAAAATATTCAATGCCTTCTAGAGACTTGGGTTACTACATTTTTGCATTCTCTTATTCTTGCTGAAATCAAAGACTAGATGAAGACATAGAGATGAGTCGTGCTTGACTCCAGTCACAAAGTATGCTTCCATTGAAGAAAAGTTTGTTGCCTTTGAACTAGAAATCTAACTGATAATGGGCCCTGTGGATAAAAATCACGATCAGTATATTTCAAACGGACTGGCTGTGACTGGTCTCTGATAACCCCGTGGATATGTACAAACAGGTGGAGTAAATATTTTCTTGAGCATACAGTTTCTATTCTAATGGGCTTTTCATGAGGATTAGGAGAAAAATATACTTTGAAGTCTTTTTGATGAAAAACCCACCCCTCCTCCTCATGCATGAACTGTTTTTCTCTTAGCTCGAGGCACTTCTTTAAAGCAGTCCAACTCCTAAAACATGATGAAAATATGTTTGGATTCTTAAAAATGTTCACAAGGGACAGTGGGTCATTAAAACAATTATTTCTAACCTTTCGAGTTACTACTTTCTCTAAGCTTCATTAGAGTGGAAGTTTCTTGCGGGGAAAGAATATGTTGCTAGCTTGCTTTGTTCTTCCTCAGCCATTCTCACAGTGTGCTGCACCCCAGTGCGTGGTCAATGAATGCTGTTGCTACTCATCTTTCATTCATTCATTCAACTGCATTTATTGAGTGCTTACTGCACACAAAACACTGTACTAAGTGCTTGGGAGTTGTACAGTAGAACAATGAACAGACACATTTAATGCCCATAAGCTTAGAGTCTAGAGGGGAGACAGACATTAATATATATAAATAAATAAATTACATTGCATCTGATGATGATGTTGATGGCATTTGTTAAGCGCTTACTATGTGCCAAGCACTCTTATAAGTGCTGGGATAGATACAAGGTTATCAGGTTGTCTCAAGTGGGGTTCACAGTCTTCATCCCCATTTTACAGATGAGGTCACTGAGGCCCAGAAAAGTGAAGTGACTTGCCCAAAGTCACACAGCTGATAAGTGAAATCCACCTCACAGTACAACTTGATATGATTTTAAAGTAGTAGGTTGAACTGGTAAAAACTGTATGTTTTCTCTGAAGTTACCACCATAATACCTGCCTATTTATTGCCCTAGATATCCACCCAAAGGAGAGTATCCTTTGATTCATTCACATTTATTGAGTACCTACTGTGTGCAGAGCGCTGTACTAAGTGCTTGGAAAGTACAATTCAGCAGTAAAGCGAGACAATCCCTGCCTGTAGACATCCAACAGCCATGTGAAGCATGCACGGGAAGCAGGTCTAGTGAATAGTAACAGGGGCCTGGGAATCAGAAGGGCCTGGGTTCTAATCCCGACTTTGCCACTTGTCTGCTGTGTGACCTTGGGCAAATCACTTCATTTCTCCAGGCCTCATTTCCCCCATCTGTAAAATGGGGATTAAGACTGTGAGCCTCATGTGGGACAGAGACTGTGCCCAACCTGATTAGTTTGCATCTATCCCAGTGCTTAGAACAGTGCTTGACACATAGTAAATACTTAACAAATGCCATTATTAGTACGCAGCATGGTCTGCTGGCAAGAACATGGGTTTGGGAGTCAGAGGACGTGGATTCCAATCCCGGCTCCGCCGCTTGTAGGTTGTGTGACTTCGGGCAAGTCACTTAACTTCCTCATCTGTAAAACGGGGATTAAGACTGTGAGCCCCCCGTGGGACAACCTGATCACCTTGTATTCTCCCCAGCACTTAGAACAGTGCTTTGCACATAGTAAGCGCTTAACAGATGCCATTATTATAATAATAATAATTATTATTATTAATCCCGGCTCCGTGACTTTTCTGCTGTGTGACCTTGGGCAAGTCACTTTTCTCTGGGCCTCAGTTACCTCATCTGCAAAATGGGGATTAAGACTGTGAGCTCCACGTGGGACAACCTGATTATCTTGTATCTATCCCAGCGCTTAGAACAGTGCTTGGCACATAGTAAGTGCTTAACAAATACCATAATGATAATAATAATATTATATCCTTTTACTCTGCTGCTTCCTTTGTCTGTAATTTACATTAATGTCTGTCTCCCCCTGTAGATTTTAAACTGGTGTCTACCAACTCTATCGCAGCATGGCTCAGTGGAAAGAGCGCAGGCATTGGAGTCAGAGATCATGGGTTCAAATCCCGACTCCTCCACTTATCAGCTGTGTGACTTCGGGCAAGTCACTTCACTTCTCTGGGCCTCAGTGACCTCATCTGTAAAATGGGGATAAAGATTGTGAGCCCCACGTGGGACAACGTGAGCATCTTGTAGCGTGGCTCAGTGGAAAGAGCCCGGGCTCTGGAGTCAGAGGTCATGGGTTCAAATCCCAGCTCCGCCAATTGTCAACTGTGTGACTTTGGGCAAGTCACTTAACTTTTCTGTGCCTCAGTTCCCCAATCTGTAAAATGGGGATTAAGACTGTGAGCCCCATGTGGGACAACCTGATCACCTTGTATCCCCCCAGTGCTTAGAACAGTGCTTTGCACATAGTAAGTGCTTTACAAGTACCATTATTATTATTATTGTAACCTCTAAAGCTTAGAACAGTGCTTTGCACATAGTAAGCGCTTAATGTCATCATTATTATTATTATTATTATTATTATCGTACTGTACTCTCCAAGCACTTAGTAAGTGCTCAGAAACACCACTGATTGATTGTGACTAAACACCCAAAAAATCCTCCCTGAAAGAGAGAATTCCCCAGCCATATGACTTTTACCTGCTTCCCACCATAACCAGCTTCTTCCCTGATTCTTCCATGGCTCCTACTGAAACTTCAGAGAGGCCCAAGTTGCTTGTAGGCAATCATGTATTTGGGCAGCACAAATTGCAGAGGAGAGTCAAGACACGACACAAACCATGAGGTCACAGTGACTCCAGTCCAAATCTGAGAAAGGCTGCAAAGTCATTATACCGGGTTGATTTTTTTTTTTTTTTAAAGATTACAGGATGAAAAATGAATCTTGCAATTCTTTCCAAAAAGTGATTTCCAAGTGGAGTGAATTTCTGAAATAAAAGTCCCTCTTCACTATTTATACTACTACTACTACTACTACTACTACTACTACTACTACTACTACTGATAGTGGTATTTCTTAAGCATTCATTCATTCATTTGTATTTATTGAGTGCTTACTGTGCACAGAGCACTGTACTAAACACTTGGAAAGTATAAATCAGCAACAAAGAGAGACAATCCCTGCCCACAACAGGCTCACAGTTTCGAACTGGGGAGACAGACATCAAAACAAGTAAACAGGCATCAATAGCACCAATTAATAGCATTATAGACATATATATATATACATATATATATATACATATATATACACATCAGAACAAGTAAAACGGGCATTACGGATATGTGCATATATACACAAATGCCGTGGGGTGGGAAGGGAGGTAGAGCAAAAAGAGCCTGTTGGGCGAGGTTGGGGGGCAGGGCGAGCTGAGGAAAAGGGGGGCTGAGTTTGGGAAGGCCTCCTGGAGGAGGTGAGCCTTCAGGAGGGCTTTGAAGGTGGGAGGTGTGATTGTTTGGTGGATGTGTGGAGGGAGGGCATTCCAGGCCAGAGTTAGGACGTGGGGCAGTGGTCAATAGCGGGACAGGTGAGAACAACTTGTTGCCAACTTGTACTTCCCAAGCTCTTAGTACAGTGCTCTGCACACAGTAAGCGCTCAATAAATACGACTGAATGAATGAATGAATGAACGAGGGCCTAGTGAGGAGGTGAGCGGCGGCAGAGGAGTGGAGGGTGCGGGCTGGGATGGAGAAGGAGAGAAGGGAGGGGAGGTAGGAAAGGGAGAGGGGATGGACAGCTTTGAAGCCGAGAGTGAGGAGTTTTTGCTTAAAAAGCAGTTACTAGACGCCAAGCAATGCTAAATGCTGGGATAAACACAAGATCGTAAGGTCAGACATGATTCCCTGTGCCACAAGGGACTCACAGCGTAAAGAGTTGGAACAGGTAGGGGAGGCCAGTACTCTGCACACAGTAAGCACTCAATAAATACGATTGACTGCCCGAGGCACCAAGAAGCAAGTGAACTGTCTGAGGTCACCTGGCAGGCAAATGGCAGAGCCAGAATTAGAACTCAGGTCCTCTGACTCAGGTGTGTGCTCTTTCCACCAGGTCATGCTGCTTATTTTCTGATCTCTGCCCTGCTAACTTATCGTCCAATCCCATCTTGGGCTAAAACATTAATTTATCCGAGGACTTCATCCAAATCGGTCCATCTGCATAGACCAGGGCTTCAAATAAGCACTGATTTGCAGTGTGTTTTCTTTGAATGTATTCCTATTTACTGGTTTAGCACTTGTATTTGGTCCTTAACAAATGGTCCTTCAACTGCTGTAAGCAACTTATTGAGTGACCCTGCTTTTGATTAGAAATACTTTGAGGGTTTCTGTGTTCGTGATGGACGGGGAAACGTGTCTGCTAATTCTGCTGTATTGCACTCTCCCAAGGGCTTAGTACAGTGTTCTGCACATACTAAGCATTCAATAAATACCGTTGATTGATTGTGTTTAGGACCAATTTATTGAGTGCATTTGGAAGAGTACAATACAACAAAGTTGGCAAATTCCCCACCCACAATGAGCTTACAGTCTAAATATTATGACATTTATTGAGTGTTTCGTATGAGCCACAACCCTGTGCTAAAGTACTGGTATGGACACAGATAATCATATCGAACACTGTCCTTGGCCCATCTGGAGATCATGTTCTAAAAGGTGGGGAGAGCGATCCTAACCCAATTATAGAGATGCAGAAACTGAGATCCTAAACTCTTTCCACTATACCAAGCTTCTTCAAGGAAAGGACAATGGCAAGGGGCAAAACCTAGTCCCGGATCATGCTAGATGGCACCAATTTTCCCCGGGGAATCGGAAAAAATAAACCCTACTTTTCACAAATGCGCTGGTCGTAGGCAATCACAGTCATCGTGCGACAGAAACACTGAAAACTGGCTCTTTTAAAGTTTCCTTTCGATCCTTGTTTCTGATCATTTTCTAACTTGCATAGTAAGGAGACCCCCTACCCTTTCAGGGCTGTGAGCAATCAAAGCAGCTATCCAAATAAACATTCTGATTTAAAATATGTTTTGTGCTACCTAACACCTATCCCATTTCTACTCTACACAGTCTGATCGAGTGATTCCTGCAATGTCACAGATTTCCCCCACTCCCTTTCTAAATGGAAACTAAAGGTTTGCTATTCATGGCATTATCTTTAGAGAAGCAGCATGGCTCAGTGGAAAGAGCACGGGCTTGGGAGCCAGAGGTCATGGGTTCTAATCCTGGCTCCGCCACATGTCTGCTGTGTGACCATGGAAAGTCACTTAACTTCTCTGAGTCTCAGTTACCTCCTCTGTAAAATGGGGATTAAGACTGTGAGCCCCACATGGGACAACCTTATCACCTTGTACCCCCCCAGAGCTTATAACAGTGCTTTGCACATAGTAATTAACAAATGCCATCATTATTATTATTAAACCTAAAATAATAATCAGAGCTAACACATTCATTATAAAACTGCATAACATATGCTGTCAGTTTTCTATCATCTAACAGAAGTGAAAAATTGGTGGTGAAAGATTTAAGTTGAAATAGAGTATTCATTACATATCAAATAGCAGGCACTGTATAATCAGTAGAAACTCAAGTTTTTCAAATATATTTAATAAATTATTCAAATATAATGTTTGTACATCATATGGACCTAGGTCGATCTTTTCTATACCTGATTCTTAAATTAAAATAATTATCATAAAATAATTTAAATATTTCTGAAGAGATCATCATTTGCTCTGTATTAGCTATTCATCCATTCATTCACTCGTTTATTAAATGACTACTAGGTATGCTTTTCCACAGCACAGGATTGCTTTGGAAATAACACACACGAATGAAGCTTAATTCATGGTGATGTAATTGGCCGGGAAAATGCCCGTTTGGCCACGTAATCTTCCTTCCCACCAATCAAAATGTGACTCTGTTTTTGAGATAACTGTGATCTTGTCTCCGGCTTCGAAACTCAAGTCACCAGGATGCTGTCCCTCAAAAGAGTAGAGAGCTGTCGCTTCTTTGGGTTGGCTTGAACTTCCTAAAATAAAAAGAAGATTAGTTGCATCTTTAATTTAATCACTCCATAGCATTTATTAAGTACCCATGCTGTGCAAGAGCACTGTACTAAGCACTTGGAAGCGTGTAATGGAGTTGTTAAGCTCCCTGGGATCTAGAAGTTTGCAGACTATTGAAAGAGAGAAAAACAGGTACTTTTTGTAACATGTACACCTACTAGCAATGAGAACGGAGGTCCTCAGCTTCCAATTAATTAATGGATGCTGGGGGGGGGGGACTTGAAAAGATTTTTCCTTCCAGAGTCCTGCTTGGTTTACTCGATTGTCACTTGTTTCTCATCCTAATCTGTGCAAAGAATACTTTTCCGTGTACACCATGCTACACGCTGTGATGGAGTTTCCCCGTCACAGATGACCGGGGGGGCCATAAGCAGGACTGAAGTTTTGGCAGTCTCGATGCATATTCAATCAATCAACTGCATTTATTGAGTGCTTATTACGTGCGGGACACTGTACTAAGTGCTTGGGAGAGTACAACACAATAATATAACAGATACATTGCCTGCCCACAAAGAGCTTACAGTCTAGAGGGGGGAGATGGACATTGATATAAATAAATTACGGATATGGACGTAAGTGCTGTGGGGCTGGGGGCGGTGGTGAATAAAGGGAGCAAGTCCGGGCGACGCAAAAGGGAGTGGGAAAAGAGGAAGTGAGGCCTTATTCCCTCCCTAAAGTCGGGATGGCAAGCAGAGGGTTGGTTTGACTTTAGGGAAAGAATATACATTCAGACTGCCAAAATGTCAGTCACGCTTACATGTTCTTAGAGGGACGTCAGGTCTCCGAGCATACTGACGGTAAACTTAATATGAGTTCAACATTTGAATTACGAGCGAGACCTTTCTCTTTAAATAGACCTTTTATTAACTCCAACACCCCACACGGCGTGACCTCAGAAGTTCTGAATTTGCCCCTTCCCCGGAGATGGATGTTGCACTCCGTCAACTTGGGTTCGGCAAGGCAAATTTAAACTAAACTCAGCAGTGGAGTTAATCCGGGGGAAAAGGCATAGAAGAGGGAAAGTGAGAAAAAGCAGCAGCCACCTCTTTGCTGTCATACATCAAACTTTCTAGACATTAGGCTTTAAATAAAAATAATCAACGGTATTTACCGAGCACTAACTGTTTGTAGAGCACTGTATGAAGCACTTGATGATGATGATGATGATCATCCTTTTAGACTGTGAGCCCACTGTTGGGTAGGGACTGTCTCTATATGTTGCCAATTTGTACTTCCCAAGTGCTTAGTACAGTGCTCTGCACATAGTAAGCGCTCAATAAATACGATTGATGATGATGATGATGGCATTTATTAAGCGCTTCCTATGTGCAAAGCACTGTTCTAAGTGCTGGGGAGGTTACAAAGTGATCAGGTTGTCCCACGGGGGGCTCACAGTCTTAATCCCCATTTTACAGATGAGGTCACTGAAGCACAGAGAAGTTAAGTGACTTGCCCAAAGTCACACAGCTGACAGTTGGTGGAGCCAGGATTTGAACCCCTGACCTCTGACTCCAAAGCCCGGGCTCTTTCCACTGAGCCACGCTGTTGGGTGAGCTCAATACATCAGAGTTGATCGATAGGATCCCTGCCCTCAAGGAGCTAACAATGATAACGATGGTATTTATTAAGTGCTTACTATGTGTCAAGCACTGTTCTAAGCACTGGGGTAGACACAAAGTAATCAGGTTGCACAGTCCCTGTCCCACAGGGGGCTCACAGTCTTAATCTCCACTTTACAGGTGAGGTCACTGAGGCCCAGAGAAGTGAGGTGACTTGCCCAAGGTCACTCAGCCGACAAGAGGCAGAGCCAGGATTGGAACCCGCATCCTTCCGACTCCCATGCCCGTAGCCTATCCATAAGGCTGGGCCACACTGTGCCTTGATCCCATCTCTCTGAGCACCAACTCCTTGCTCACATCCTCAGAGAAGCAGTGTGGCTCAGTGGAAAGGGCACGGGCTTTGGAGTCAGAGGTCATGGGTTCAAATCCTGACTCCACCAATTGTCAGCTGTGTGACTTTGGGCAAGTCATTTCACTTTTCTGTGCCTCAGTTACCTCATTTGTAAAATGGGTATGAAGACTGTGAGCCCCCTGTGGGACAACCTGATCACCTTGTAACCTCCCCAGCACTTAGAACAGTGCTTTGCACATAGTAAGCACTTAATAAATGCCATTATTATTATTATTATCCTCCCTCTGGCCTGCGACTCCCTTCCCTCTTTGATAACCAAAAGAACACCACTCTCCCCACCTTCAAAGCTCTACTAAAATATCTCCTCTGAGAAGCCTCCCTCAACTAACCTCTCCTTTTCCCACCTTATCTCCCTTCCCTTGTGTGTTCATTCATTCATTCAATCGTATTTATTGAGCACTCACTGTGTGCAGAGCACTGTACTAAGCGCTTGGGAAGTACAAGTTGGCAACATATAGAGACGGTCCCTACCCCACAATGGGCTCACATTCTAGAAGGGGGAGACAGACAACAAAGCAAGTGGACAGGTGTCAAGTCATCAGAATAAACACAAATAAGGCTAGATGCACATCTTTAACAAAATAAATAGAATAGTAAATATGTACAAATAAAATAGAGTAATAAATCTGTACAAACATATATACAGGTGCTGTGGGGAGGGGAAGGAGGTAGGGCAGGGGGAATGGGGAGGGGGAGAGGAAAAAGGGGGCTCAGTCTGGGCAGGCCTCCTGGAGGAGGTGAGCTCTCAGTAGGGCTTTGAAGGGAGGAAGAGAGCTAGCTTGGTGGATGTGTGGAGGGAGGGCATTCCAGGCCAGGGGGAGGACGTGGGCTGGGGGTCGATCACGGGACAGTCTTACGCACTTACGTCTAAAGCCATAAGGATTTTGCTGTGCATCCCATCACCAGCCTCACAAAGCATATGCCCACAACGCTATACCATGCCACTTCCCCTATCTGTTGTATATTTTAATGTCTGTCTTCCCCACTTCATCGTAGCATCATGGCCCGGCTTAATGGATAGAGCACAAGCCTGCGAGTCAGAAGGATGTGTGCTCCTATCCCAGCTCCGGCCCTTGTCCGCTGGGTGACCTTGGACAAGTCACTTCACTTCTCGGTGCCTCAGTTACCTCATCTGTAAAATGGGGATTGAGAATGTGAGCCCCCGAGGGACAGGGAATGTGTCCAACCTGATTACTTTGGGTTTACCCCAGTGCTTAGAACAGTGCTTGACACATCATCATCAATCGTATTTATTGAGTGCTTACTATGTGCAGAGCACTGTACTAAGTGTATTATGTGTATTATGACACATTATGTGTCATTATGTGTATTATGACACATAATAGGCGCTTAATACCATAATTATAATTATTATTATTACCTTCAAATCACACAGGCAGTGCTGTCATGAGATTGGGAAGATGGCAGAGTTGGGGGGAAGATGAAGATAAATGGAATTTTTAAGTACTTACTACGTGCCAGGCACTGTAGCAAGCATTAGGAAAGATACAAGCTAATCAGGTTGAACAGAGTCCCTGTCCCACATGGGGCTCCCAGGCTTACAGGCTCCCATTTTACAGATGAGGTAACTGAGGCACAGAGAAGTAAAGTGACCTGCCCAGGGTTACAAAGAAGACAAGTGGTGGAGCTGGGATTGGACCCAGGTCCTTCTAACTCCCAAACCCTTGCTCTATCCTCTGTGCCACGCTGCTGTGAGCCCATTGTTGGGTAGGGACCGTCTCTATATGTTGCCAATTTGTACTTCCTAAGCACTTAGTACAGTGCTCTGCACACAGTAAGTGCTGAATGAATTGAATGAATGAAGAAAGCTAAAAATAGCAATAAAAAAAGAAAAAAAGAAAAGACAATAATAGGCTTACCCATCTCTCGTCTCCCACATTCACTTTAGGAACTCTACTTGTCAAATTTTTATAAAAAAAACATGAGGGGTAATAAAACCTAGGTAATAAACCCTGTTCCCCAATAACTATGGAATCCAAAAAACTGATTTCGCAAAGATTTGTATCTCCACAGATTCAGGATTTTATTGCATGGAAAGCTGTTGATTTATTTTATACACTTAAGTACTTTAAACCTGGGGAGGGGGTTGGTTTTGCTCCTCAAAGTGTTTAGTCACAGAGTTATCTTTAAAAATCCTTGTAATACTTTCATCGACTTTAATGATCTTACACATTGCCTTCACATCTGATCAGCTTGCATTTTTGCAGTCTGATAACTAGACCTTATCCATTTCCCAACTGCTTTTGGTCCTTTGTTTATTTTCAGTTTTCACATCTCATCATCAGGACTGTGACAACTCCGGCCAATAGCATTTAGGATTGCATATCCTCTGTGTCTCTCCTTTCAGGACTGGATTATTTTGAGGGCTGCGAAAGTCTCTCTGTGAGGCTTATGACTTGGGTTTGGAGGGAGAAATAAAAGGGGCTACCTTTGTAGACATGAAAATAAAAAGAAAACTGAGAAGCCACAAAAGGAGGTTAAACTTGCGAACACCTAAAATGTCAGCAGGTCGTTGACATTTCAACACCCTCAGGATTTCTCCTGTTTCCACTCCAGCATCCTTTGGTGAAGTCAGTATTTGCCCGAGTGTGAGCCAACCATATTTTTGAGGTCACTGGTGTCAAGGACACGGGAAAATCCTTATTTTGTTTCCACTGATTAGAAGGCTTTCCCAAAGGATCTCCACCCCACACAACTGCTTTCACAACCCCTTCAAAATGTGGTAGGTTTGTGTTGTTCTCTAAGCCACTGCATATATAAATATAGATTGGAAAGTAAACAATGCACTGAGAAGAGAAATTAGTTTGTGTGCCTCTGTATGTTATTCTAGGCAAAAAGTACGCTGCATCAGCACAGTAGGAAAAAGTTATAGTGTAAGATCTCAATATATTAATCATACTACCTGCATGAGATGATCACAAATATATTTCAGCTATGTAACTTTTATGAAATACAATTGGAAAAGCCCTAATGCCTGTATTAAGCGCAGAAGGTAATGGGTTTAGAATACCCCTCCTCACAGTATGACAATGAATGCCACCTGAATGCTTCTTGAAAGTTTTAATCCATTCTAAAATGCAAGACTTTTTCCTCTCCCCCTCCCCATCCCCCCGCCCTACCTCTTTCCCCTCCCCAGAGCACCTGCATATATGTTTGTACAGATTTATTACTCTATTTATTTTACTTGTACATATGTACTATTCTATTTATTTTGTTAATGATGTGCATTTAGCTTTAATTCTGTTTGTTCTGACAACTTGACACCTGTCCACACGTTTGTTTTGTTGTCTGTCTCCCCCTTCTAGACTGTGAGCCCGTTGTTGGGGAGGGACCGTCTCTATATGTTGCCAACTTGTACTTCCCAAGCGCTTATACAGTGCTCTGCACACAGTAAGCGCTCAATAAATACGACTGAATGAATGAATAAGAATCAGAGTTACGATCAAGATGAAATTAAATTATAACCTATAAATGTTATAGCTCACACAAGATGGTGCTACAGTGCTTTGGATAGACTGTACTATCTAGATATTTAATTCTTAATCAATTCAAGTGCGTAATAATAATGATGGCATTTGTTACATTGATTTGCACGGAAAAGTCTGCTAATCTTACTGCTTTATCTATAATACATACTCCTAAAATGACTAAGCTCATGGAGTGATAAGATATTCAATGTAAGAATATTTTAACTTAAAACTATTAGCTTATTTGAAAGGAAGAAAAAGAAAACTTTACAGTCAGGCCGATGTCATGGGAACTTTTAAATTTGAAAATAATTCACTAATTTCAATAGCTTACAAACAGGTCTTCTTAGAGTTAAGGGAAAGTCTGTGGCATGGCTATAATAATGGAATCTGACAGTGTACATATAGTCTCTTCATTTTTGTGTGTGTGCAAAACAGCTGGTAAACATCTTCAAATTATAATCAATATCCATTCCAACTCCAAATCATATTTCTGGTCCAAGGATTACAAAAGTTACATATAAACCATGAGCACAAAATACTTTCTGCCTCTCTCACTACTTCAACAAATATGAAAAAAATTGTTACATGGATGTGTACACCCAGGAGACCAGGAAGTGTACAACAGACTGTTCCTGAGATGATAAAAAATTCCCTCCGCTGTTTAAAACTCGATTACCTTGAAATCCTTCTCAACTCCGCCAATCACACTGTTAATAGAAACCCGTGTGCATACATCATAAAATTTAATATCGAGGGAACTGTGTGATTTCTTTTGAATGAATAAAATATTAATGAAAAATGAGATGTTTCTGGCCAGAATGACTCATCTTAAGCTCCTAGATATTCATGCGGATTTTCTTTTTCTATTCTAAAAAGGAACAAAGACTTTTCAGGTGCAGGATGAATGGCCAATAGATATAGATCTATACTTTCAGAAAGAGCACTTCTATGCTACTGCTAAATTCCCCTAGGCATAAAGTGCACTTTGCAACAATTCATATGCCACAAAATACCTGAGATTTCAATAGGAATGGGTTATGTAGTAAATACATAAGGAAATGCTGAACAGTAATAATAATAATAATAATTATGGTACTCGTTAAGCACTTACTATGTGCCACGCAATGTTCTAAGCGTAGATACAAGTTAGGTTGGCCACAGTTCCTGTCCCACATGGGGCTCACATTCTTAATCAATAATAATAATAATAACAATAATGGCATTTATTAAGGGCTATGTGCAAAACACTGTTCTAAGCGCTGGGGAGGTTACAAGGTGATCAGGTTGTCCATGGGGGGCTCACAGTCTTAATCCCCATTTTACAGATGAGGTAACTGAGGCCCAGAGAAGTGAAGTGACTCGCCCAAAGTCACACAGCTGACAATTGGCGGAGCCGGGCTTTGAACCTATGACCTCTGACTCCAAAGCCCGTGCTCTTTCCACTGAGCCACGCTCCTTATTTTACAGATGAGGTCACTGAGGCCCAGAGAAATGAAGTGACCGGCCCAAGGCCACACAGCAGACATGTGGCAGAGCCAGGATTAGAACTCATGACCTTCTCCCCCCCAGGCCCGTGGTCTATCCATTAAGCCATGCTGCCTCTCCTCTGTAATAAGAGATTACAGCATTGGAAAGTGGTAGGATTTTGCAGGGGATTTTCACCGGGCCCAATAAATTTATCATCCAATTTAGCAGTGAGGCGTAGTTGGAAGGGTAGGGGGCTGGGAGAAGGCCATTTGCCTTCTGAATAATCTTCCACAAGTCACTTCTCTGAGGATCAATTTCCTCATCTATAAAATGGGGATTAAATATCTATTCTCCCCCCCTCTTTAGCTGTGAGCCCCATGTGGGAACAGTGACTGTGTCTGATTTGATTGTATTGTGTCAATTGTACCGTGAAACAGCATGGACTAATTGTTAGATCACAGGCCTAGAAGTCTGTGAGCTATACAGGTGGTCAATGCAACTCTGTTGCATTGTACTCTCCCAAGAGCTTAATAATTATAATTTTAGTATCTGTTAAGCGCTTACTATGTGCCAAGCACTGTTCTAAGCACTGGGTGCACTGCTCTGTATGCAGCCCTCCGCACATCCGCCAAGCTAGCTCTCTTCCTCCCTTCAAAGCCCTACTGAGAGCTCACCTCCTCCAGGAGGCCTTCCCACACTGAGCCCCCTCCTTCCTCTCTCCCTGCCTTACCTCCTTCCCCTCCTCACAGCACCTGTATATATGTTTGTACAGATCTATTACTCTATTTTCCTTGTACATATTTACTATTCTATTTATTTTATTTTGTTAATATGCTTTGCTTTGTTGTCTGTCTCCCCCTTCTAGACTGTGAGCCCGCTGTTGGGTAGGGACCATCTCTATATGTTGCCAACTTCCCAAGCACTTAGTACAGTGCTCTGCACACAGTAAGTGCTCAATAAATAAGAAGCAGCGTGGCTGAGAAGCAGCATGGCTCGGTGGAAAGAGCCCGGGCTTTGGAGTCAGAGGTCATGGGTTCAAATCCCGGCTCCGCCACTTGTCAGCTGTGTGACTTTGGGCAAGTCACTTCACTTCTCTGGGCCTCAGCTACCTCATCTGGAAAATGGGGATTAGGCTGTGAGCCCCACCTGGGACAACCTGATCACCTTGTAAACTCCCCAGCGCTTAGAACAGTGCTTTGCACATAGTAAGCACTTAATAAATGCCATTATTATAATAAATACGATTGAATGAATGAATTAATAAAAATCACTGACTGATTGTCTCCCCCAGTTAAACTGTAGGGTCCTGGAGAGCATCTTAATCTTGTTATTTTCCTCAGCAACAGCATGGCTCAGTGGAAAGAGACCGGGCTTGGGCGTCAGAGGTAATGGGTTCTAATCCCGGCTCCGCTGCTTGTCAGCTGTGTGGCTTTGGGCAAGTCACTTAACTTCTCTGTGCCTCAGTTCCCTTGTCTGTAAAATGGGGATGAAGACAGTGAGCCCTATGTGGGACAATCTACTCCAGTACTGAGAACAGTGCTTGGCACATAGAGCTTAACAAATACCAACATTATTATTATTATTTATTGAGTGTTTACTGTGTGCTGAGCACTGTTGGGAGAGTACAATACAGCAGAGTTAGTAGACACATTCCCTGCCCTCAATGAGCTTAAGTCTAGTACAGTTGTTTTTCAAGATGAATAAAATAGCTAAAGTAAATAAGAGCTATGTTTTGAATCATTGTAAATCCATGTTTAAAGTCTTTAGGAAATGAAGTAACCTTCCTACTACTATTTGAAAATGAAGACATACATTCTAACACTTTTAGGACTACGACTGATTTATTGAATACCGCCTTTCAAAAAAATAAATCTCAGCTACAACCCGCTCTAGCCTCCTGCATAGAGCATCGTTATCTTCTGCAAATGCAAGAAGATTTGCCAGGATTCTTACATTCCTGAAGCAGGGTATGAATTATGTGGTGACGAATGTGAAATCCACAAAAGGATTAACACTCAAATCCAAAAGTGAAACACCTCAGTTTTAAGCTTGCCCTTCATTTAGATGTTGTCAGATAGAAATCCAGGAGAGCGTGCAAAGCAACAGTAGTAGACTTAGACTTTTAGACTGTGAGCCCTCTGTTGGGTAGGGACTGTCTCTATATGTTGCCAACTTGTACTTCCCAGGCGCTTAGTACAGTGCTCTGCACACAGTAAGTGCTTAATAAATACGATTGATTGATTGATTGATAGTAGTTTGCTGGTTTTATAATGTCTTCCTAAACATTTTGGAGGCTGAAATTCAGGGGGTGTTGAAAGATATGTTCTACTTTATTTTCTCCCACCTGACTGCAGGATTCAAGTGATCCTTTCAACAATTTGCCAACTTAACTTTTGTATTCAAGGTGAATTAGAACAAAGCTTATTTTTCTTCTAAATTCATTCATTCAATCGTATTTATTGAGCACTTACTGTGTGCAGAGCACTGTACTGTGCACTTGAGAAGTACAAGTCGGCAATATATAGAGACGGTCCCTACCCAAAACCGGGCTCACAGTCTAGAAGGGGGAGATGACAACACAACAAAACATATGGACAGGTGTCAAGTCATCAGAATAAATAGAAATAAAGCTAGATGCACATCATTAACAAAATGAATAGAATAGCAAATATGTACAAGTAAAATAGAGTAATAAATCTGCACAAATATATACAGGTGCTGTGGGGAGGGGAAGAAGGTAGGCCCGGGTGGGGATGGGGAGGAGGAGAGGAAAAAGGGGGCCTGGGAAGGCCTCCTGGAGGAGGTGAGCTCTCAGTAGGGCTTTGAAGGGAGGAAGAGAGGTAGCTTGGCAGATGTGTGGAGGGAGGGCATTCCAGGCCAGGGGAAGCACGTGGGCCGGGGGTTGACAGCGGGACTGGCGAGAACGAGGTAATCATGGCCATACTGATAGACTGTGAGCCCACTGTTGGGTAGGGACTGTCTCTATATGTTGCCAACTTGTACTTCCCAAGCGCTTAGTACAGTGCTCTGCACACAGCAAGCGCTCAATAAATACAATTGATGATAAATACGATTGATGATACTGAACAGAATCAGAATTAGTTACAGAAAACACTTTTAGAGTGGCAGGGTGGCCCCTGTGAGGGATTAGCAAGGCTGGATCTGTGGTTTATCACAGTTTTTATTTTCACATACCCAGAATGCAATTTACTTAGTAGGTCATACCTAATTCAACACAGAGAGATATCAAACTTTAAGTCGTCAGAGGGGAATTGTCATCGTCTGTTGTGCAAACTAGCCTCTACTTAACTGGTAACAATGTAAAACTGCACAGTGAATATTCTCTCTCAGTATTTGGAATTTTTCCACTACAGCACAGGATGAGTTGGAAAGTACCTTTTCTCTAATGCTTTACCCTTAGTTTTCAACATTTCAAATTACATAGTTTCAATAAAATAAGTTTCCATTTTAGGCATTTTAATTTTCCATTTTAGCACTTAGAACAGTGCTTGGCACATAGTAAGCGCTTAGCAAATACCATCATCATCATCATTATTATTATTATTATTATTGAAACACGATCAATGCCTAATCAGGATATGTTCAGTTAGTTTGGAATATGAAATGGTACAAACAATCCAAAACTCTCTTTAGATAGAAACTGAAATGTTAACTAGACATAAGATTAAAATTTCACCAGCCACAAAAGTTATCCTCAACCTTTATTTTCTTTATGGCATTTGTTAAGCACTTACTCTATGTGACGGGCATTGTATTAAATGCTGGGGGGAGATGCAAATTCATCAGGTTGGACGCAGTCCATGTCCCACGAAGGGCCCACAGTCCTAATCCCTGTTTTACAGATGGGGCAACTGAGGCATAGGTAAATTGAGTGATTTGCCCAGGGTCACACAGCAGACAAGTGGCGGAGCTGGGATTAGAACCCAGGTCCTTCTGATTTCCAGGCCCTTGCTCTATCCATTAGGCGATGCTGCTTCCAAGTCTATCAAACCTCCTCCTACTTAAGACGAAAGCCCCTTGTGGGAGAGGAATTGTATTCAACCCAGTACCAAATACAGTGCTCGACACTCAGAGAGCACTTAACAAATGTCATAAGTACAGCAGATTCAACAGATGAGATCGCTGACCTCAAGGAGCTCACAATTTCATAGGGGAAGTTGGTCACTAAAGATAGGGGGAAATGAGAGTCCATAAAATGAGTATATAAGGGAAGCAACTTGGCCTAATATCCAAAACAAAAGTCCTCATCTTTCTACCCAAACCCTGTCCTCCCCATCTGTATAGACAAGACCCACTGTCTGCCCTGTCTCACAAGCCTGTAATCCTGGCCTTTATTCATTTTTTATTTATATTCATGTCTGTCTCCTTTTCTAGATGGTAAGATAATTGTGCATAGGAGAAGTGTCTGTTCATTGTTATACTGTACCTTCCAAAGCACTTAGTGCAATGCTCTGCACACAGTAAGCACTCAATACGTTTGAACGAATGAATTTATCTCGAGACATCTCTCTCACTCACATACATTTTTAATGGTATTTATTACGCATTTACTAAGTGCCAAGGACTGTTCTAAGTGCTTGGGTATATACAAAGTTATCCCAGTTCCATCACTTGTCTGCTGTGTGGCCTTAAGAAAGTCACTTCCCTTTTCAATGCCTCAGTTACCTCACCTGCAAATGCAGATTGAGACTGTGAGCCCCACATGGGACAGGGGTTGTGTCCAACCCGGTGCTTAGTACAGTGCCTGGCACATAGTAAGTGCTTAAATACCACAATTATTGGACACATTCCCTGTTCCCCATGGCTTTCACAGAGTAGACAACACTGCTCCTCTATTTACTTCTATTATACATGCCTGATACGATGCTTTACACACAGTATACCACATTTAGTGCTATTGCCTAAAACTATTATTATTGCTAGTCTATGAGCTCTATGTCTCTATCTGTTGCCCAATTGTACTTTCCAAGTGCTTAGTACAGTGCTCTGCACACAGTAAGCGCTCAATAAATACAACTGAATGAAGGCCCTACTGAGAGCTCACCTTCTCCAGGAGGCCTTCCCAGACTGAGCCCCTTGCTTCCTCTCCCCCTCTCCATCCCCCCATCTTACCTCCTTCCCTTCCCCATAGCACCTGTATATATGTATATATGTTTGTACATATTTATTACTCTATTTATTTATTTATTTTACTTGTACATATCTATTCTATTTATTTTATTTTGTTAGTATGTTTGGTTTTGTTCTCTGTCTCCCCCTTTTAGACTGTGAGCCCACTGTTGGGTACGGACTGTCTCTATATGCTGCCAACTTGTACTTCCCAAGTGCTTAGTACAGTGCTCTGCACACAGTAAGCTCTCAATAAATACAACTGAATGAAGGCCCTACTGAGAGCTCACCTCCTCCAGGAGGCCTTCCCAGACTGAGCCCCTTCCTTCCTCTCCCCCTCTCCATCCCCCCATCTTACCTCCTTCCCTTCCCCACAGCACCTGTATATATGCATATGTTTGTACACATTTATTACTCTATTTATTTTACTTGTACATATCTATTCTATTTATTTTATTTTGTTAATACGTTTGGTTTTGTTCTCTGTTTCCCCCTTTTAGACTGTGAGCCCACTGTTGGGTAGGGACTGTCTCTATATGTTGCCAACTTGTACTTCCCAAGCGCTTAGTTCAGTGCTCTGCACACAGTAAGTGCTCAATAAATACGATTGATTGACTGAATGAATTGGCTCTAGGCTGTAAGGTCATTGTGGGCAGGTAACGTGCTTGCTAATTCTGCTAAAGTGTACTCTTCCAACTGCTTAGTACCCCTCTCAGGGTCATACCTGGAGATTTTCCAGTTATCTACCAGTCTTGATATGGGACGGAGAGTGAAGCAGAGGCCTGTCCATTCCATTCCTAGCTTGGGCAGTGACTAGCGAGCGGGAAGCAATCTGCTACAAGTCAAAACTTCCCTATGCTAGGCAGCAGCAACACGTGAGAGAGTCAAGGGTGGAGACTCGAGTTTACCGCGCGGAAGGAGGCAATGGTCAACCATTTCCAGATTTTTACCAACCAATCTCTATGGATCTACTACCAGAACAATCTGCAGATGGAGGTGGGGCGTTCTGGAAGAGATGTGTCCATGGCGTTGCTATGGGCCGGAGACAACTCGACGGCATAAGACAGGACAACTGCTTCCTACAGTACTCTGTACACAACAAGCACTCAAAAAATACCATTGACTGGTTAGTGATGAGAGTGACGATACAGGTTATACGATAGCAAATACATTCTGATTCTATGAGAATTATAAAAAAGACGACACATCAGAGATGGAGAGCTCACCAGGTAATTTCAGATCTTTCCTATGATTCCCTCTAGCCTCTGGACGTATTTTGATTTCCCGGGATGAGTTAAAGGAGCTTTCGTGAGAGACGCAAATACGCATTTCACGAGAATTTTAAGGTTTATAGTGTTAGAACAAAAATTCATTTTAAATATGCTCACCTTAGTTATTTAAAACCTGAAAATCTGTAGTTTCATGTAATTTAAAAAAAAATAATTTCAAGCCAAAGTTAGCTTTCTATAAGATCCCGGAGTGAATCACACAACAAGCTCAATAAAAATTCCTGACATGTTTAAATTATAATATTGAAAAGCAATGAAATTATGAATACAGAGGACACTAGGTGAATATTTTCTAGACAAAAATAATGAGAAGAGAGTAGGCTTCCATAAAGTACCAAAAAATTATGTACTTTCTGGGGGCATTATAATATCTACGAAATTTTTCATTACCACACTGAATTTATACCATCTATCCTATGTTATTCTCTGAAAAGGTCTTATTAAAAAAAAATCAGTATGCGCACAGCAAATGTCACTGAACCAACTTGTTCTTGTAGGTGAATAAGTGTGCTATAAAATGTTCAATTATAATAAATATCTTTGTTTTCCATTTTTTCCTTGGTGAATTGCTTCTGTTGGACTATGACAGAGGTCCAATCTTTTAGACTGTGAGCCCACTGTTGGGTAGGGACTGTCTCTATATGTTGCCAACTTGTACTTCCCAAGCGCTTAGTACAGTGCTCTGCACACAGTAAGCGATCAATAAATACGATTGATGATGATGATGATGATTAGAAGCCATGACCTTCCTACTCTCAGCCCTGTGCTCAATCCACTATGACATGCTGCTTCCCCAGACACATTCCCTGCCCAGAACCAAGCAATATTTTCTTTAAACCACAAACGCATTTTCCCCCAAAGTTTGTCAGATAAGATAAAGTCAGACCTTAATTTAATTATACTATTATGGTTAAATAGATTAATTTTATTTGTACACATTTATTTTATTTTGTTAATATGTTTCGTTTTGTTCTCTGTCTCCCCCTTCTAGACTGTGAGCCTACTGTTGGGTAGGGACCGTCTCTATATGTTGCCAACTTGTACTTCCCAAGCGCTTAGTACAGTGCTCTGCACACAGTAAGCGCTCAACAAATACGACTGACTGAATGAATGAATATGAATTATTTTTTAATGGATGGATTTTTATACTTACTCGTATCACAATCAAGGGGAAGTTCGGGATAAAGCTTGTGGGCATTTCGGTTATCTGCAGGACAAATAAACAATACAAAACAAATCAGCTCCTCTGTGACGGCCTCAGCCTAGAAAATAAAATTTCAAATAACACCTGTCCTTTCATTGCTAAGGAAGATACTTTCCCATTACAGAGGTGTAACCAACACCCACTATATGCCATGCCCGTTATGGGAGAATAATATGCCTGCTTATTTTGCAATGTAAATAATAATAATAATGGAATTTGTTTAAGTGCTTACTAGGTGCCAAGCACCATTCTAAGAGCTGGAGTAATAATAATAATAATAATAATAATAATAATAATAATAATAATAATAATAATAATAATATTTGTTAAGCACTTACTATGTGCAAAGCACTGTTCTAAGCGCTGAGGAGGTTACCAGGTGATCAGGTTGTCCCACGTGGGGCTCACAGTTTTAATCCCCATTTTCCAGATGAGGGAACTGAGGCACCGAGAAGTTACGTGACTTGCCCAAAGTCACACAGCTGACAGTTGGCGGAGCTGGGATTTGAACCCACGACCTCTGACTCCAAAGCCCAGGCTCTTTGCATTGAGCCATGCTGCTTCGGTTATCCCACGTGGGGCTCACAGTCTTAATCTCCATTTTACAGATGAGGTAACTGAGGCCCAGAGAAGTAAAGTGGCTTACCCAAGGTCACACAGCAGACAAGTGGTGGAGCTGGGATTAGAACCCACCTCCTTTGACTTCCAAGCCTGTGTTCTTGCCACTAATAATAATAATAATAATAATAATAATGGCATTTGTTAAGCGCTTACTATATGCTAAGCACTGTTCTAAGCGCTGGGGGCTTACAAGGTTATCATGTTGTCCCACGTAGGGCCCACAGTCTTAGTCTCCATTTTACAGATGAGGTAACTGAGGCATAGAGCAATGACTTACTCAAACTCTGCTAAGCCACGCTGCTTCTCTATAAGCATTTAGTACAGCACTCTGCACACAGTAAGCGCTTAATAAATACAATTGAACAAATGATATTACAGGAGATGAAACTGATTAGGCTACGTAATCAGCCACAACACCAAGACAGATAGTAGGCCAAAACAAACTATATTCAAACATTCGTGAAACACTGCGGCCCTATGTTTTTACTCTTTTA